>NW_016808908.1:906832-916965 GCF_001698545.2 Rhinopithecus bieti | reverse complement strand
TACGTAAGGTTGATTGTTTTACTTTTGTTTAAATTTTCAAAATCGTTTTCTTTCATTTAAAATCATTATTTACCCAGATACCTGTTATCTGCACTCCTTTATGAATTCTGTCTTACTGTACCCTTCCCCCATGTCCCCTTATGCCCTACCTAGACCCAAACACCGAAAGGGTGGACTTCCATATGAATCACTGCTTTCCATGAAGTGGAAGTACAGAAGTGGTGACAGGATGTTCCTGAATGAAGTTTGAGACAGGTACACTGAGAGAGAGAGCTCTTGGTGGGCAAGGACCATAAGATTAGCAGCATGCCACCTGGGGTTAGAATTTAGGAGGTGGTAGAATCTAAGTGACTAGATAACAGTTTGGCTAAAGAAGTGGTTGCATTTAACCAGGCTAATAAACGTGAGCTTAAAAGAAAAAAATTGACTGACTAAGACTGAGTCTTGCACTTCATTTTCAGGTTAGTGTTTCTCCTTGGATTAATTTTTTCTGTTTTATCCGTTACTAGTGGTGTACTGTAAATTGATGTACAGAAGTATCTCTAAAAAGACTAATTTATGAGTCCAGACAGACTAGAAGGGTTTTAAGCTTATAATACCTGGATCCGTTTGTTTTAATTAGGTTTCTGGATAAGTCCTTACAAACTTTAAAGGTATTATACCCTATCAGATACTTTTTCCCCCAAATAAAACTGTTTTTTTTTTCAGTTGAAAATAAAATTGATATAGGCAATTCCTTTTCTTGACAACCTTCACAAGTGTGGTAGAGAATTATTTAGGACACTAATTAGTCTCAGCTTTGATTTTTGTGCAGATTTGATTTTACCTATTAATAATACTTTCATTAGGCGTAGCCTTTAATTTCATAAACTCCTAGCCTCCTCCTGAGAGAGCATTAAATTAATAGGAAACATACTGATGCTAATCTCTACTTATACATTCAGAAGTTTTTCATCTCATCAATCTATTGTCCCTTTTGTTGTCCGTTATACTTAAAATTTCAACTAATTTAATACAGTTTTCTCATTATAAATGTTCATTTCTAAAGATTGGAAAATAAAAGAAAGAAAACAAACTACCTCTAGCCCTCTACTCAGTGACAGACACCCTATTTTCTTTTCTTTTTCTCTTTTTGAGATGGAGTTTCGCTCTTGTTGCCCAGGCTGGAGTGCAGTGGTACGATCTCAGCTCACTGCAACCTCTGCCTCCCAGGTTCAAGCAGTTCTCTTGCCTCAGCCTCCTGAGTAGCTGGGATTACAAGTGCATGCCACTACACCCGGCTAATTTTTGTATTTTTAGTAGAAACAGGGTTTTGCCATGTTGGCCAGGCTGGTCTCGATATCCTGACCTCAGGTGATCCGCCTGCCTTGGCCTCCCAAAGTGCTGGGACAGGCATGAGCCACCATGCCTGTCCCTATTTTCTTGTATGTCCTTTGATACACTCTTTTATTACTATTCTTCTTTTAGAGACAGGTTCTCACTCTGTTACCCAGGCTAGGGTGTAGTGACATGATCATAGCTCACTGCTGCCTTGAACTCCTGGGCTCAAGCGATCCTTCTGCCTCAGCCTCCACAGTAGCTGGCACTGCAGGTGTGCTCCACCATGCCCAGCTATTTTTTGTACTAATAGGGTCTTGCTATGTTGCCCAGGCTGGTCTTGAACTCCTAGCCTCAGGTGATCCTCCGTCCTCAGCCTCCCAAAGTGCTGGGATTACAGCTGCAAGCCACTGCACCCAGCCTGAACCACTCTTTTATCCATCTCTCTGCCATACCCTATGTACAGTTTTGGGAGCATATAATACTTGCATATGTCTATGGTACAGTGTTGAATAAAATAGGCACAGTCTTTGCACTCAAAGGATTAAAAGTCTAATACTTTTAAAAGTTATCTTTTAAAAATTAATTGCTATTATAGAAGAAATACATAGTCTTTTTGTGAAAACACATACATAAGGTTCAGGTTTCTGATTGCTCCCATTCCCTTCTTTATTTTCCTAAAGGTAATCACTATTATCAGTTTATATGTCATTTTTCCCCCTAAGGTTTTGCTTATCCTATACGTATGTAGAGAACATGTATGACTTCTTTTTTAGTGTAAAAACAGTTGGCTGGGTGTGGTAGCTCATGCCTGTAATTCCAGCACTTTGGGGGTGTCAAGGCAGGCAGATCACTTGAGTCCAGGAGTTCGAGACCAGCCTGTCCGTCATGACGAAACCCTGTTTCTACTAAAAATACAAAAATTAGCCAGGTATGGTGGTGCATGCCTGTAATCCCAGCTACTAGGGAATCTGAGGGATGAAAATCGCTTGAATCTGGGAGGTGGAGGTTGCAATGAGCCAAGATCACACCATGCATTGCAGCCTGGGGTACAGAATGAGATTGTCTCAAACAAACGAACAAGACAAAACAAAACACAACTGTTACACAGTACCTACAATTAGTTTTCTTTTCATTCAGTATGTTAGTATGTCCAGATTTAGTTCTTTAAACTGCTTTATTTCATTTTATTGGTATACAGTAACTTAGCCTTTCCTATTGATAGACATTGGGAGTCCCAATTTTTTGCTATTGCAAAACATTCCTGCAATTGCTTGTACTCATACAGATGTGCAACTATTTCTCTAAGGCAGTCATACAGAGGTGGGGTTAGTAGATCATAGAGGATTATGTGATTACCCTTGAAATTTTACCGTTCATGTTACTCTTTTTTTACCTTCTTTTTTTGGAGGGTCTTATTTTTCTTTTTGAGTCAGTCTCACTTTGTCACCCAGGCTGGAGTGCAGTGGTGTGATCTTAGCTCACTGCAACCTCTGCCTCCTGGATTCAAGTTATTCTTATGCCTCGACTTCCCGACCATTCATGTTACTCTTTTTTTTTTTTTTGAGAGGGAGTCTCGCTCTGTTGCCCAGGCTGGAGTGCAGTGGCCCGATCTCCGCTCACTACAAGCTCCGCCTCCCGGGTTCCCGCCATTCTCCTGCCTCAGCCTCCCGAGTAGCTGGGACTACAGGCGCCCACCACCACGCCCGGCTAATTTTTTGTACTTTTAGTAGAGACGGGGTTTCACCAAGTTAGCCAGGATGGTCTCGGTCTCCTGACCTCGTGATCTGCCCACCTCGACCTCCCCAAGTGCTGGGATTACAGGTGTGAGCCACTGCGCCCGGCCTCATGTTACTCTTAAAGTTGGACCTTAGAGCAGTTTATCTTACGTCACTCCCCTCCTAACAGACATTTTATCCTTTTTAAATCTATCAAATTAGACATTGTTGTTATTTTATAGAGAAATGTGTGATTCAGTTTACCCACATTTTTACCACATCTTTCTTTACCATCCCTTCAATTTCTGACTGTGGCTGGGCACAGCGGCTCACGCCTGTAATCACAGCACTTGAGGAGGCTGAGTCAGGCGGATCACTTGAGGCCAGGAGTTTGAGAACAGCCTGTTCAACATGGTGAAACCCCGTCTCTACCAAAAATACAAAAATTAGCCGGGTGTGGTGGTGTGTACCTGTAATCCCAGCTACTTGGGAGGCTGAGGCAGGAGAATCCCTTGAACCCAGGAGGCGGAGGTTGCAGTGAGCCGAGATCATGCCACTGCACTCCAGCCTGGGCAAAAAGAGTGAGACCCTTCCACAAACAAACAAACAGAAAAAAACAATTTCTGACTGTCCTCCTGGATCATTTTCCTCCTTCTTAAAAAACATCTTCAGAAGTTTCATTAGTGGAAGCCTTTTACTGGTAAATTGCCTGTTTTTATTTAATTTTTAATTTAGCCTCATTTCTCTTTTTGAGTCAGGGTCTTACTATGTTGCCCAGGCTGGCCTTGAACTTCTGGGCTTAAGTGATTCTTCTGCCTCAGTTTCCCAAGTAGCTGAGATTGCACGTGTTGGCCACTGTGCCTGACTATTTTTAGCTGTTTATCATGAAAGTTTTTAAGCATACATGAAAGTAGAACAAATCTTACGATGAAATCCAGTATTTCCATTCCTCAGTTTCCTGTTATTGATATTTTATCATTTGATGTTTAAAGAGGGGTCTCTTTACTTCTCTGTGGCTTCTTTCCTGCTGGAATATCCTATCATGGAGTCTGTAAATACTTCAGAGTGTGTCTCCTAGAGAGGAGGTTAAAAAGAAAAAACCCACAATATTCTCATTCCTAATGAAATTAGCAGTAATTCCTTAACATTGTCTAACACCCAGTCCACATCAAAGTCTTTTCAGTTGTCTTTAAAATGTCTTTTTATAATTTTACTCTCATTTTTCAGGGTTGTTATTTCCTAGGTGCACTCAGTTGTAGGTTGACAGTAATTTTCTCTTCATATCTTGAAGATACATCATTGCCTTCTGGCTTCCTTGCTGTTACTTGCTGTTACTCTAATGATCATTTCATTGGGTGAAGGGTTCTTTCTTTATGGCTTCTTTTATGGTTCTTGTTGTCTAGTGTTCTGCAATTTTACCACTTTGTGTCTGGATGTGGGCTTATTGATCCCACTTGGGTATGTTGTACTTTCTGGGTCTAGGGATTACTTTTAACCAATTCTTGGAAATTTGCAACTAGTATCTCTTTCTTTTAAAACTTTGAAAAAGGAAATATACATATATTCAGAAACATGTAAAACGTGTACAGTTTCATTATAAAGTGGATATCTTTGTAGACTCTTCTGAGGTCAAAAGCAGAATATTTCACGTACCTCAGAATCCTCCTCCTCCCATATACCCCTTGCCATTTGAAATCCTCTCCCTTTCCTTAGAGGCACTCACTATCATGACTTTTATTACCTTTATGTGCATCCCTAAAATATAGATTCCTTTGCTGAAATTTACATGACCAGCATCGTATACTTTGTCTTGCTGTTTTTGCTCAAATTGTGTTTGTGAGATTCATCTGTGTTGTTACCTGTAGTTCTTCATTTTTAAATAGTCGTTATTACTTAAGATAGTTTTTCTTTCCCTTTCCCTCTCTCTCCCGTCTGTTTACTACTCCCATTCATGTGCTTAATGATGTTTCATGTTTCTCTGAGGCTTTGTATTTTTTTCACTCTTTTTTTTTCCTCTCTATTCTTTGGATTGCATCATCTCTATCAGTCTGTCTTCAAGTTTGCCAGTTCTTTTTTGTGCCAGTTCAAATGTACTTTTGAGCTCCTTTAGTGATTTTTTCTAGTCAGTGTTCAACTCCAGAATTTCCGTTAGGTTCTTTTTAATAATTTTTTTTATCGATATTGTCTATTTGTTGTGATACTGTCATTATACCTTCCTTCTGCAGTTATGGTATCCTTTAGTTCTTTTGACATATTTATAATGGCTTTTTGAAGTCGGTTAAATCCATGCAGGTAGTGTCTTTTGTCTTTATTTTTCTCTGGTATATGGGTTATACTTTCCTGTTTCTTTGTTTCTTTCTTTTTTTTTTTTTTTGAGACGGAATTGCTCTGTCTCCTGGGTTCAAGGAGTTCTCCTGCCTCAGCCTCCGTAGTAGCTGGGATTACAGGCGCATGCCACCACTCCTGGCTGATTTTTGTATTTTTAGTAGAGATGGAGTTTGACCATGTTTACCAGGCTGGTCTCGAACTCCTGACCTCGTGACCATCTGCTCACCTCAGCCTCCCAAAGTGCCACTGTGCTCAGCACTTTCCTATTTCTTTACATGGCTTGTAATGTTATGTTGGAAACTGAACATCTTGTATAACATTGCAGCAACTCTTGGTACTGATCTTTCAACCCCCTGCTCGTTTCCAGGGCTTGTTACAATTATTTGCTTATTTGTTTAGTGACTTCTCTTTCCCTATTTTAGTGACTTCTGTTTCCCCCTTGCAGTGTTTAAGCCTGTGGTGTTGCTCCTTAGGGGCACAGACTTGTGTATGCCCTCATGGCACCTGGCAGTGTTGGGCTGACAGTGTTTGGCAGAGCTTTCTTCTGTTTCTTTTTCTGACCACACCCAGCTTTTTATCTCCACTGATTTCTGGCTGCTCTGCTGTCTTTAACAATACCCTAGGACATAAATTGCTTCTTAGCCAGATCCAAACAACTCTCGAGGTCACTGCACATACGATTTGTTCAGACCCAGGGGGGTGCATCCCAGCTGTCTTATTCCCTGGTTCTCACCTGCAAACTAGCTGGCCTACAGTTTAGCCTGTATTTTGAATCTCTTCCAAAATGCCTTTTACTCAACCTTGGGTTTGATATTGCCTTTAGGCTTGAACATCACACTCTTGCACACGAAGTCACTTCCTTTGGGAAAAGATTCCCAGCTGTCTCTGGGAACATGTTAAATTATATGAGATGCTTTGTATGCTGCTTTTAATTTAAATCTTAGAAAAGTAAAATACAAATATTTTACTACATAAATAGCAAAGCGATAGAGAGGTAGAAAACAGTCCTACATAGTTGATTTTTCTGTATAACGGCAGTTTAACCTTTAATGAGAGAGGCTTTTAAAAGTTGTTAGTTAGGGCCGGGCGCGGTGGCTCAAGCCTGTAATCCCAGCACTTTGGGAGGCCGAGACAGGTGGATCACGAGGTCAGGAGATCGAGACCATCCTGGCTAACACGGTGAAACCGCGTCTCTACTAAAAAAAAAAAAATACAAAAAATTAGCCGGGCGAGATAAAAAAAAAAAAAAAAAGTTGTTAGTTATGTAGATAGATTTCTAAAACATAAGTAAGCTTTTCTTGCTTCCTGAAGGTAATACAGTCCTGAGTTCTATAGTATATGAATATTGATGGTAGATATATGTTGGTACTTTGGCACCTAATTTAAAAGGGGAAATTAAGTATTAGTGCTGATATTTAAACTTTTTCACTTAGCACACTGTTCATAGCTACTGTTTAGTCTGTTTTTTGTCTTTGTGTAGTTTACGCAAATAACATGCTTTGTGAAATGTATCCAACAGAAACAATGGACAACTTAAAGTGCTGTTTCTTATTTTCAAAGGTTGTCCTTTACAACAGACATATAACAAATAATTTATTCGTTTACGTGTTCATCAAATGTGTGAATGCTTAGTATTTACTGGAAGCCATGTTGTAGCTGTGTGGTATGCTGTCATAAATGTGATGTACCAGGTAATTTCTGCCCTCCTAAAGTTTCCATTTTAGTGGGAACAGACTAATTAGAAAAATATATAGTTTATAATTTTATGTATATATTGCATGTATGTTTTTTTTTTCTTTGAGACAGAGTCTCGCTCTGTCGCCCAGGCTGGAGTGCAGCAGTGCAATCTTGGCTCACTGCAACCTCTGCCTCCCGGGTTCACGCCATTCTCCTGCCTCAGCCTCCTGTGTAGCTGGGACTACAGGCGCCTGCCACCATGCTTGGCTAATTTTTTTGTTTTGTTTTGTATTTTTTAGTAGAGACGGAGTTTCACTATGTTGGCCAGGATGGTCTCGATCTCCTGACCTCATGATCTACCCACCTCAGCCTCCCAAAGTGCTGGGATTACAGGCATTAGCCACCGCACCCAGCCATATTTTTTTTTTTGACTTTTTTACTGTGGCAAAATATATGGAACATAAACATTTACCATTTTAACCATTTTCAAATGTGCAGTTCAGTGGCATTAAGTACATTCACTTTGCTGTATAACCATCACCACTGTTTCCAGAAATTTTTTCAGCATCTCAAACGGAAACTCTGTACAATTAAGTAATAACTCCCCATTCTTCTCCCCCAGCCCCCTAGTAACCTTGATTCCACTTTCTGTATCTTTGAATTTGTCTATTCTAGATACCTCATAAAAGTGAGATCAGGCTGGTCATGGTGGCTCATGGCTGTAATCCCAGCACTTCGGGAGCCCAAGGTGGGAGGATCACTTGAGCCCAGAGTGCAAGACCAGCCTTTACAACACAGGGAGACCCCATCTATATAGATATTTAAAAAATTAGCCGGGTGTGGTGGCACACGCCTGTGGTTCCAGCTACTCAGGTGGCTGGGGTGGGAGGATTTGCTTTATAAAGCCCAGAATTTTGAGGCGAGGCTGCAGTGAGCTATGATCCACTCACCGCACTGTAACTTGGGTGACAGAGTGAGACCCTGTCTCAAAAACTAGAAACCAAAAGTGAAAACAAAATATTTGTCTTCTTGTTACTGGCTTACTTCACTTAAAGCATAGTGTTTTCAGGGTTCATTTATGTTGTAGCATGTATCAGAATTTGATTCCTTTTATGACTGAATATATTCTAATATTCCATGGTATGGAGATACCACATTTTGTGCATCCCTCCATTGATGGACACTTGAATTACTTCCCATTTTTTGGCTGTTGTCAAGAATACTGTTAGGAACACTGGTGCACAAGTATCTGTTCAAGTCCTTTCAGTTCTTTTAGTATACACCTAGGAGTGAAATTGCTGGGTCATATGCTAATTCTAAGTTTAGCAACCAGCAAACTATTTTCTGTATTGGCTGTACTACCTTACATTCTCGTGTATTATTGTTGTTTTTTGAAACAGGGTTTCACTGTGTCGCCTAGGCAGGGGCACAGCAGTGCCACATCACGGCTCACTGCAGCCTCTCCCTCCTGGCTCAGGTGATCCTCCCACCTCGGCCTCCTGAGTAGCTAAGACTACAGGTGTGCACTACCGTGCCCGGTGAATTTTTATAGAGATGGGGTTTCATCATGTTGCCCAGGCTGGTCTCGAACCCCTGGGCTCAACTGATCTGCCTGCCTCAGCCTCCCAAAGTGCTAAGACTGTGAGTGTGAGCCATTGCATCCAATGTACTTACTTTTGTGTATTCTTATACATATCTTTTGAACAGGACCCTAAACACAAAACCATGTATACAGCGACACTTTATAAGTGATAAGACACTTTCAAACATAATTTTGAGTGTGTGATTTTATTTTGTGTACTTACTGCATGGTATGTGAGATTTTTGGTGATGCAGGAGCATTATTACACATGTCAGAGTTACTAGTTACAGTTGATGTAGAGAAGAAGAACTCAAGTAACAGGGTAAAAATTTGCCATAGAATTTAACTTTTTAAAAAGTAATGTCGTTTTATTCTTTGGGCATTTGCACTCTACTCCCAAGTGTACATAGCTCCAACATCAGTAATCATGACTTCTGTCTTACCATGTTGGAAAGGGCATGAGTTTTAAAGTTGGGTCCTATTTTTGAATTGTACCTTTAACACTCTAGCTTCAGTTTCATATTTTATAAAGGGTTTAGTGTGTTCTTGTGAGGATTGGATCATGTATATGAAAAGGGTTCTTTTTTTGTTTGTTTATTTTGCGACAGGGTCTTGCCCTGTTGCCTAGGCTGGAGTGCAGTGGCATGATCTCGGCTCACTGCAACCTCTGCCTCCTGTGTTCAAGCAATTCTCCTTTTTCAGCCTCCCAAGTAGCTGGGATTACAGGCATGCACCACCATGCTCGGGTAATTTTTTTGTATTTTTAGTAGAGACAGGGTTTCACCATGTTGACCAGGCTAGTCTCGAACTCCTGACCTCAGGTGATGTGCCCACCTTGGCCTCCCAAAGTGCTGGGATTACAGGCATGAGCCACTGCGCCGGCCTTTTTATTTTAATTTTAATATTAGTTGTCTGGCTTATGAAGGAAAATTATTCTCTAAATGAAAATTTGGGCAAGGGTATTTTGGAGAGTCAATTTCAAAGCTTATTTTAAAAACTTAGTTCACAAGGGTACTATAATACATTTAGGAAATTGCTCTATACTTTAAATTCCCTAAAAGTTTGTGTTTCTTCATTGTTCAGATGAGTACATCAAATTCTAGAGCTTTTGAATTTCTTATCCAAGATCATATAGTTACTTTGTGAAAGAGATGACCTTGTATTGCAGTGTTCTACCACATCAGACTACCCTCCTCCTACCTTTTACCATTTATGAGATTACTTTTGGTAGCCGGCTTCTGTGGCTTCTCTCCATGGTGCTAGAAGTGCACAAATGTACTTACTTTTGTGCTAACTATCTAAAGGATTTCTTGCTCCTTTGACCCTTTTTGTTCCTCTAAACCTCCCCCTAAACCGAAAGATACATACTCTTGTAAACTTTTTTAAAATTAAAAAGCAGATAGAAGCCGGGCGCGGTGGCTCACGCCTGTAATCCCAGCTCTCAGGGAGGCAGAGGCGGGAGGATAGCTTGAGCCCAGGAGTTCGAGACCTGCCTGGGTAACACAGCGAGA
>NW_016808908.1:862482-904801 GCF_001698545.2 Rhinopithecus bieti | reverse complement strand
AACTTGTCTTTGTCTTACTGCTTTGTAGGATTTCTTTATACATTCTGATTTAGCTTTTCTTTATATGTAGCAAACGTATCTTTTACTCTGATGCTTGTCTTCAATTTTATTTATGTTTTCTTCTTTCCATGTTGCCAAGTTGATTAATTGATTGTCTCCTTTTATGACTTGTGAATTTTTGTTTTGCTTACGAAGGCCTTCTGTATTCCAAGATTAAAAAAAAAAAAATTCTGTTTTTTTCTTTAACACTTCAGTAATTTATTGATCACTAGATCATTTGAGATTTTTTAAAATTGCAGTATTAAGTTATATACTATTTTTTCTTCAAATGGATAGCCCAGAGTCCCATCACTGTTTATGAAATGGTCCAGCCTTCCCATCTTGAGTTATACATTTTATCAAATATTAATATCTCATAAATTCATGAGTCTGTTTCTAGATTTTTCTAATTTTGAGACAGGGTCTCACTCTGTCACCCATGCTGGAGTGCGGTGGCACAATTATAGCTCACTGCAACCTTGAACTCTTGGGCTCAAGCGATCCTCCTGCCCCAAGCCTCCCAAGTAGCTAGGATTACAGGTGTGCACCACCATGCCCAGCTAATTTTAAAATTTGTTATAGACATGGGTGCTTTGCTATGTTGTGCTGGTCTTGAACTCCTAGCTGGAGTTGAACTCCTGGGCTCAAGTGATCCTCCTGCCTTGGGCTCTCCAAGTGCTGGGATTACAGTCATGAGCCACTGTACCCAGCTATATCTAGATTGTTTGGTTTCTTTGCTCTTTTGTCTATTTTTATACTAATAGGAAATTATTTAAATTACTGTAGCTTTATAGTATAATTTAGTATGTGATAGGGCAAATTCCCACGTTTTCCCCCAGAAGCTTCAAAATGATTCTCATGCATTTACTCTTGTATGTAACCTTTAGGATCAGTTTGTCCAATTATGTGAAAGATTACCACCATGATTTTGGTGGGATTACTATAGAATTATAGATTAGTTTGCAGGCTATCAGATTTTAACTTAAAATAGTGATTTCAACCTAACCTTTTAATCTAACAGTGACTTTAGCCTAAACTGTTACCTGAAAATTTAAAACTCCCCATAATCTAAAAAGTTATGTTTTTTAACTTTTCAAAAAGTGTTTGTGATATGAAGGTCTATTTGTTCCCTTCTTTCTTCCTGTTTCTTGTAGGCTTTTTGTAGTATTACCATAGGAATACTTTTGTTTAACACGTTTTTCAGAAGTTTTCATTGGCATATTATTACGTAATTAGTTGTATAGTTATGGTCTATGGTTCTATGGCATCCTAGTTTTTCTGAGTTTTAACCTATGTTTTCTGTGTCAAGAGTTTGATGTTAACATGTAACTGTAGATGATTGAAGTCTCTTGTTTTCATTTGATTCGTTTTATAAATTGTGACAAACTTCAGAATAGTGTAAGAGTCTTCTAGTTACGTCGCAATATTACTAGGTTTTAGGTCAAAGATGAGACAGTTAAAAGTGCAATTTTACCTTATTTATTTCCCTAAAATGTGTTACGATTAGTGCTGTAGGCTAGTACTAAATGTTTTATCGAGAAAAAAAGGAAGTTCTTTTATATTTACGTTGAATCCAAAATATTAATGATGCCAGGCCTTTTGTTTTGGTCTTCAAAAATTTTCAGAAATCCATTCTGAAAGCCATTTCAGGTTGATAACAGTAGTTGCTCAGTTTTTTCAACTTTTTTGACAGTGTGACTCTTAATTGTTGACTGTGCCATTTTTCCAGTAGTAAACAATGTATTTTGTTTCTTCTCATGCAGGTCGTCAGAGTCCTACATTTTAGCTTTCAGTGCTGAACTTCCTTCTCCCTTAAATTATTATAAACTTTTGCTGCTGTTTAATAAACGTGAAGATGTCTCGCAGTCCTGATGCGAAGGAAGACCCTGTGGAGTGCCCTCTTTGCATGGAGCCCTTGGAGATAGATGATATCAACTTTTTCCCTTGCACCTGTGGCTACCAGATTTGCCGATTTTGTTGGCATCGAATTCGCACTGATGAAAATGGGCTTTGTCCTGCATGTAGAAAGGTAAATACTTCAAAATAACTTCACAGTGATTTGTTTTAATTGTATAGTTTTTCCTGCCATGTATATGAGCAAGTGAATTTAAAAGACTTTGCAAACTTCACCTGATTATCTTATTTTATCATGTATATTATTTTAAGACATAATAAGGTGGAAAGAACACTGCACTGTGAGTCAGGGCCATGTCTTGGCTTTGTTTACTAGCTGTATGATCTTTGTAAAGTCATGTAACCTCTCTGATTGGCCTTTAGTTTGTTGTTTTTATCTGAGGAGAAAGACATGGTCAGGGATGCTTACTGCTTAAGAAAATTAAGAATAGAGAGGTAATGGATTTGGATAGGGTTGCATGAAATTAGAAAAACATGTTATATTACATGTGGGAGGAAATTCACTTCAATTTTCTAGTACAAAATAGGAGAGAAGATGTTTACTAAAGAGGGTTAAAATGACAGAGAAATCCTGGTTCAGAAGATAATAATTGCTCATTTCTTGAGCCCTTACAGCAATTTTAGGCTGGTATTGATATTCCCATTTTACACTCAAGGAAACAGGAGCTTAGAGAACTTGTCCAGAGTCATCAGCTTGTGAGTAGTAGGTAGGAGGTTTAGAATTCAAATATGTCTTTTGAGTCTATATAGTCTGTTCTGAACTATTGTATTATTGAAAAGCCCCTCCTAACTCTAAAATCTATTATTTTAATATTCTGTGAGTTTTATTGTTTTGATAAGCCCCAGCAACACAATTACAGTATAGTGAATTAACTACCAGGATAGGGAGGACTGCTGCATTTGTATTTTGAAGGACTTTATTTGTGACCTTAGGGATTAATGCAAATATCTGCCACTTTATTATGGAATTTGCCTTTTCTTTAATGTTTGTGTAATTTAAACTTTATTTTCTGGTTACCCATTTCAAAGACCTCTTGTGTTCTGTCAAATTTTGAGAAAGCTGAAATGTGCTTTAGATATCTAAAATTTAAAAAGTAATCTACCTCTCAGTTTTCTTATCTGAGAATTTGTAGTAAATCTCAGAAGGCGGTGCATTGTTTATTTATCATTAGATTTTTAAAATCCAGTGGGTATGTATATGTATTATATGAATAAAAAGTTAGGTCTATTTCAATGTTAATGTAGTTTATACATGTATATAGTTACATATATATTATATATATAACATATATAATGTGTGTATATAATTTGTATATATAATATTTCACATAGTTAATATAGTTTAAGAAATGTGAATGGAAAGGTAAATGAAAACCCTAACATTAGCTTTGGGCAAAATCTATATAAATTTTTGTTTATGAATTTTAAAGTTATATTTTAGAAATTGGTTCCCAGTCATTCCATAAGAAGACAATCATATTGAACTATTTCATCAGAAGTAATGACGTTCAGGATTGCCCAAGACTCTAAGGATTGTAAATTTGTTGGCTTCATGATGTTTATCTTTTCTTTTCTTTTTTTCCCCCTTTGGGATGTTACGAAGTCACCTTAAAAGGACCAGTTATTAAATTGTCATTAGAGAAAAATAAGTTATTTGGGGAAATTACAAAGAAAATCATTTCAGTCTTAAGAGATTACCTAAAATTACTTCAAGTCTTTAGAAAGTTAAAAAAAAAAAAAGAAGATTTTAAAGGTAAAAGTATAACTTTTACCTTTACTTAAAGTTACCAGTATAACTTTAGCAACGCTTGATATGAATAAAAGGGTGTCCTGGAAATACCAGAAAGTGTGAGGAATCTCTGAAAGACAAGAAGGACGTTGGAAACAATTTCAAGGAGGAAGCATTAGATCAGCTCAAGAGAAAACTGCTTTAAAAAAAAAAAAAAAAAAAAAAGGAATGGCACTGCCTCACGATCCTAGGAAACATATCAGTGTAGTTGGTTGAGTAGGGTCTCAGAGCAGCCTTATGGGCCTACCCCCTTTTTTGTACCTTGTAGCAGAGACAGATGCCCTCTAATTAAAACAGTGATTATAAATTTGAATCAGAGCCTTAAGGTTAATGGAAGCATTCTGGAGGAACTAGGAGCTTCTGTGCCTAGCAGATTACCTGTCAAGCAATATGTCTTTGCTATAGTCACAAAGGAGAATCTTGCAGTAGACAGAAATAGCATTTATAGGCAGATTACCAGGATTCTCACATGTAAAGATGTGCAAAAGCAAAGAACACAGATTTGAGGAAAACCAACATCATGAAAGAGAAGCACAAAAATCAGTAAATAGACGATCCTAACACAGGAAACAAAACAGAAAGACATTTAAAACTATCATTGGTACCTTTCAGAAAGGAAAGAGAGAATGGCATATTCATGTAGAAAGACTATTTTTCCTTATGAAAAGAACCAATTAGAGAGATCTGGAAAAATCTTATAGATGGCCTGAAAAGCAAAATGGACACATTTCAAGAGCAGATTGGTAAATTGGAAGCTTGTGCTGAGTGGGTTTTTATTGAAGAATATAATATAACAAGAGAAAAAATTGAAAGCATGAAAGAAAAGCAACATAGATCCACAGGTTCTAATCTCTGCTGAGAGCAGTCTCAGAGGAGTGAACTAAAAATGAATAGGAAGAAATAATCAAAGAACTAATAGACGAAAATTCCTCTTAGATTAGAAAGACCCTGTGAGTGTGAAGCAAGATGACTGAAAAAGATCAGTATCTGTTTATATAATTGTGAAATTTTAGAACATCTAGAATAAAGGGAAAACTCTAAAAGCTTGTGAGAGATAAATATTTAGAATACAAAAGAACAAGGCTAAAATTAATATCAGTATTTTCATTTTACAATTATAGAAAATAAACTAATTGATACATTTATTTTCCCAAATTTTGAGGGAATGTAACTTTGAAAGGAGAGCTCTCAATTTTATTAATGTGTAAAGGCATAATAAAACATTTTCACACATGCCAAGATTCATGAACTTTATTATTCATGAACCACTATAGAAACAAATGGAGAGTTGAGGATGACTGCAAGGTTTTGACTGAACACCTGGAAGTAAAGAATGGCCATGAACTGAAATGGGGAGGACTTCACCAGGAATAGATATTTGAGAAGATCAGAAACTCAGTTTTAGACATGTTAAGTATGAGATTCCTCTTAGAAATCTAAGTGGAGATATTGCGTAGACAGGTGAATCAATGTACATTTCTGGATTTCAGGTAAGATTCTGGTATGGAGATAAAGATTTGGGGGTCAGTTAGCATATAGTATGTTATTTATAATATCATGAGACTGGATAAGATCATGAATTGAAAAGATAAAAGATTATCTAAGGATAAGCACTAAAACTTTCCACCAGTTACAGAAAAAAGAAATCCAGATTACAGAGGTCTAAGACAACCTCCTTTTAGGGTCTCCAAGTTAAATCTTTAGCTGAGGTGGTTATTGTTATTAGGCCAGGAATAATTTTTTGGTTTCTTGTTGACTTAATCACATATCCTAGAACCTCTCCTTGGTCTCCTGGTCACCAGACTTTGTATTGCAGGCAGCAGAGAGTCTTGGAGTCTGAGACCTGGCCTAGTCTTGCCAGAGAATATGCTCAGCATAGCGCAAGATAAATATTATGAAGTTGCCTGTGTCGGTCGGAGTCGGGCAGGTCTTTGGTCTCTGGAGGCCATCTACAGTGGTTGTGTTAACACAGAGGAAAACCACGGTGTTGCTAGAGGCCTAGAGAGGGTCATGAAACTACCATTTACATGTAACCCAACCCTGCAGAGAGAGGGTCTACAGAGGCCATGCTGTGAGGTGGCATATTGAAATGATCTGAAGAAACTTGGGAGATGCAAGTAGGGAGCTAGTTGAATCAAGCTCCTGTTTTTGGTCTACAATATGAAACGTGCCTGTTTTGCAGAAAGTTTATCTTAGCTTTAATAGCTTTGAAAAGCAAGGACAGCCAGGTTTTAAAAACCAAGAGAGGTTAGTGTTCCTGTTTGGTTGTGGCTGCTAAACACAGGCACAGGCTACTTGGTTTTTTTCTTAGACTGCTTTTATGTGTCCTTTCATTGCAGCATTTCTGAGAAAGCTACTGGTAGAAACAGCAGATATGGGAACATACGTGGTACACTGATGTGGCATTATGTATTGATTCCCATGGAAACCAGAGACTATACAAGGAAATGAGAACTTCAACAGAAGTATTATTATTTTTGTTTCAGAAATAATAGAAGATAATGTATCTATGAAACAAAAACAGGATGGTGGTTTGGACATGGTGGCTTATGCCTATAATTCCAACATTTTGGGAGGCCAAGGTGGGAGGGTTGCTTGAGGTTAGGAGTTTGAGACCAGCCTGGGTAACATGGTGCAGTCTCGTCTCGAATAACAATAAGAAAGATTAGCTGAATGTGGTGGCACATGCTTGTAGTCCCAGCTATTTGGGAGGCTCAAGTGGGAGGATCGTTTGAACCCAGGAGGTTGAAGCTACAGTGAGCCATGTTCATGCCTGTGCACTCCAGCCTGGGTGACAGAGCAAGATACTACCTCAAGATAAAAAAAAAAAAAAGAACAGGATGATATAAAGAAGAATATTCAGTGAACAGTAACCATTGTTATTGAAAATAAAATATAATAAAATAACTGAAGGAAAGCATTGGAAGATGAAGTTGAGAAACAAAAAGCAAAAGAGATGAAATATTTGGGAGAAGAGATTAAGTTCATTTGAGAATCAATCAAGGAGGTCAAATACCAAACAATTAAGTGCTCTAGGAAGAGATCACAGGGATACAGAGGGGAAGTAATCATCCAAGAATATGATTGAAGAATATTTCCCAGAACCAAAGAACATATTTTCAGATTGAAAGGGCCTATCAGGTGTCCAGCACAAACTTTTTTATTTTGAAATACCAGAATACCAAAGACAAAGAAGTTCTACAAGCTTCCACAGAGGAAAAAAGTAGATCGCACGTAAAAGACAAAGAATTCAGATTGTTTCAGACTTCTCAATAGCAAGACTTCAAGCTAGAAGACACTTCTGAAGGAGATTAATTTTCATCTTCGGATTCGTATCTACTCAACTGTTAAGTGTGAAGGTACAAGAAAAGACATTTTCAGACGTGAGAGGCCTCAAAATTTTTTTTACCTTCCATGCATTCTCTCTCAGGAATCTATTGGAGGATGTGCCCCACCAACATGAAGGAATAAAGAACAGAGAATCATGGGATAAAGGAAACAGGAGATCCAACGCAGGAGAGAAGCACCTGGATTCCCGAAATGATGGGGAAGGATGACAGCTGTGCCCAAGGTAAAGAGGGCAACCAGTCCAAAATGCAACACATCAGAAAACTCCAAGAGGGATTTGTAGAAAAAGATAAAATTAAAAGAATACTTGGTGTTCCAAAAGAGAAATGTCTTGTGAGGCCATTTTGCCAGTTGGAAGAGATTTGATGGTTGAATTAGTAATAAACACCTAAAAATATAACCAGACAAAACAGATTAACTCTAGGGGAAACAAAAAGTTGTACAGAAATGAAAAAGCAATCATACTATGCTACAGTGGCTCACATGTGAGGTAGGGGTCAAGATATATATATTTTTTCCTATGCTGATATTCTGTTGTTGCAGCATCGTTTGCAGAAAAGACCATCCTTTTACTCTTGATTGGTTTTGAAATATTTCTTGAAAGTCAATTGCCCATAAATGTATAAATCCAATACTAGCATCTGTTTTTGTCCATTGATGATTATATCTATCCATATGCTCATACCAAACTGTCTTTTTACTGTCAGTTTTGAAACCTGGCGTGACAAGGTTTTCAACTTTGTTATTCTTTTTATAATTTATTTTGGGTATTCTAAGTACTTAGCATTTGCACATAAATTTTTGAATCAGTTTGTGAGTTTCTACAAAAGCCTACTGGGGTTTTGATGGAGATTACATTAATTGTATAGATAGATCATTTTGAGGAAAATGACATCTTAAAATGTTGACTCCTTTAGTTCATGAATAAGGTATATCTTTACATTTTTCTAGGTTTTAAAATTTCTTTAGCAGTGTTTTAGTTTTCAGTATACGTAATAGTACAGCATGTTTTGTTATATTTATCCATATTTTATGTTTTTTGAGTTATGGCACATGATATTGTTTCTTTCTTTTTGAGATGGAATTTCACTCGTGTCGCCCAGGCTGGAGTGCAGTGGCGTGATCTCGGCTTACTGCAACCTCTACCTCCCGGGTTCAAGCGATTCTTCTGCCTCAGCCTCCCGAGTAGCTGGGACTACAAGCGCATGCCACCACACCTGGCTAATTTTTTGTATTTTTAGTAGAGACGGGGTTTCACCATGTTAGCCAGGATGGTCTTGATCTTGTGACCTTGTGATCCACCCACCTCGGCCTGCCAAAGTGTTGGGATTACAGGCGTGAGCCACCGTGCCAAGCCCAATATTGTTTCTAAAATTTCATTTTCCAGTTGTTTATTGCTAATGTACCACTTTTGAATGTTGACCATCTGTATCAAGAAACCTTGTTAATTAAATAGGTTCCTTAGGATTTTCTACATAGGTGATTATGTGTTCTGTGCAAAAGGACAGTTTTACTCTTTCCTTTCCAATCTCTGCTTTTAAAAATTTTATTTAGTGACAAGGTCTTGCTCTGTCATCCAGGCTATGAAGTGCAGTGGCACAAATATGGCTCACTGCAGTTTAGAACTCCTGGGCTCAAGCAGTGCTTCTGTCTCAGCCTCCCCAGTAGGAGGGACTATAGGCATGTGCCACCATACCCAGCTAATTGTTTAAAAAAATTTTTTGTAGAGGTCTTGCTGTGTTTCCCAGGCTGGTCTTGAACTCCTGGCCTCAAGCATCCTTCCACCTCAGCCCCCTCCAAAATGCTGGGATTATAGGCATGAGTCACTGCTCCTGGCTCTGTGTTTTTAAATTCTTTTTCTTGCCTTAATTCTACTGGGTAACTCCTCTAGTGTTTAATGTTGAAAAGAAGTGACAAGAAAGATATCTTTGTTCTCAATCTTAGCAGGAAAGCGTTAAGTATTACACCATTAAGTAGTTGCTGTCTGTGCATTTTTTGGTATGGTCTTTATCAGGTCGAGGAAGTTTTCCTTTATTCCTAATTTGCTGAGTGATTTTATCATGAATGGTGTTGAATTTTGCCCAATACCTTTGTTGATACTTTTGAGATGGTTATACTTTTTTCTCCCTTTATTCTGTTGAAATGGTAACTTACGTTTTTTGTTTTTTTTAAAGCTACAGGGTCTTGGTCTATTGACCAGGGTGGAGTACAGTGGCCTGATTGTAGCTCACTGCAGCTTCAACCTCCTGGGCTCAAGCAATTCTCTTGCTTCAGCCTACCAAGTAGCTGGGACTACAGGTGTGTGTGCACCAGCACACCTGGATAATTAAAAAAAAATTTTTTATCTTTGCAGAGACGGGCTCACTATGTTGCCCAGGCTGGTCTTGAACTGCCGCCCTCAAGCATTCCTCCTGCCTCAGCCTCCTAAAGTGTTGGGATTATAGGCATGAACCACTATGTCTGGCCTATGTTAATTTTTGCATCAGCTTTTCCTCTCAAAGATAAACCCTACTTGATAATGAAGTATTACCCTTTTTATATTCAGTTTGCTAATATTTTCAGAAGATTTTTGTGTCTCTGTCATGAAGGGTGTTTCTTTGTAGTTTAGTATTGTTTTCAGTTTTGGTGTCAAAGGAATACTGTCCACATAAAATGAGTTGGGAAATGTTCCCTCATCTTCTGCCTTCTGAAAGACTTTGCATGTCATTTGTATTCTTTTTTTATTTCTTTTCTAAATTCATTATTGGTGTGGACTCTACTAGGTATCTCTGTTGGAAAGACACCTGTGAAAACTAGCTATCACAGTACTCCTCTATGTAGATCTCTGGAATTCTTTCTGGGCTAACTCCATTTTTGTGGTATTTTGCCCCCATAAATTTCTGTCTCAGCTTCTTCTAATTTTTATCACTGTCTCTCCCCTCCATTCATTATGACTTTTGGACCTAGTACCAGGATCTGGTAAGTGCTGGAAGAGCAGAAAGCTGGGATAGTTATGGTATCCGTCTGTTTTATTTCTTTTTTCTCAGAGATCACAGTCCTGCTGTTCATTGCCTGTTTCTTCAGTGTCTGAAAATAGTTATTTCCTGTATTTTGTCTAGTTCTCTAGTTGTTTATGATGATAGGACTAGTCTGTTACTTCCATGGCTGGAAGTGGAAGTGTGTAAATAACATTTGCATTTTATAATAATGTAATCCTGAATATTGCCCTAACCAAAGTTACGGTAGAAATTAGAAAGTAGACTCGGGATGTTTGGTGAGGGAAACTGGCAGAGCTAAGTTTTCAAGTTGCATAATGTGATGATATTTAAAACTGAGAAATCAAGAAGTAACCATATGAATGTACTATTTAGAGATATGGTAGAAAATGACAAAGAATCATCTAAAAGAGTCAACATGATTATTTCTAGGGAGAGGCAACTGGTTGCAGAGGAGGAGGGAAAATGGGGACTGCTCTTTTCCTAACAAAACTTGTAGAACCGATTGACTAGAAGCATATTCAAGAAAAATATCAATGAAAGGAGGGGAAAATGATACAGTGGGCAAATGGAAATCATAGGAAAGAAGATATAATAGTACTGATATTAGTCATAATGAAATTCAAGATCAAACACATTTTAAAAGGGCAAAAGGTCCACAAAGTCATGAATCTTTATTTACTTAACAGTACAGCTTTGAAGTATATTGAGCCGTTATAAACACCAGGAGAAACTGACATCCGTATTTATAATGGAGAGACTTCACCTTCTGTATTTTAGAAATAGATGAAGTAGACAATAAAAAGAAAATGGAGAATTTGAATAACAGAATTAGCAAGATGTGTGTGTGTGTGTGTGCACATGTGTGTGTATAGCTTTGTACAGATAAATTTGTCACAATTTTAAATACAAGAGCTGTGGTCAAAAAACAGGCCACAATGGATAAATTAGCCAGTTCCAAAAAGTAAAACTCCCTTGTGTATTTTAAAATTTATCCTCCTTGGGAGACTTTTAAATCTGTGGGCTGTTGAATTTCCTTAGTTCAAGATAAAAATTAAGCTATTATTTCTTCATATATTACCTTTATTCTCTTTCTTCTCCTCTGTGACTCTGATTAAATATTTTTCAGATTTTTTTTTCACTGTCTTCTATGTCTCTTAATCTGTTTTCTGTATGTTCTTTCTCCTTAATGCCTTAGTAAATGATTTATTCTGATCTGTCCTCATATGTGAATAGTTTCTTTTGGGTCCAATCTGCCCCTAAATATGTCCATTGAGTTTTAACTATTGGTTTTGTGTTTTCCATTCCTAGAAAGTAATGTTTGCTCTTTTTTTTTTTCTCTTGCTGTTATTTTAAAATAGATTATTATACCCTATAAGTATTTTCAAGGTTATATGCTTTTTAAACAGATAAGCATTATTTAAAAAAAAAATCTTTGCCCAATAATTCCAGTAGCTGAAGTCTGTGGGCTATGTTTCTGCTTATTGTTGCTCATGTTGTTGTATTTCTTTGTGCTTGGTTAATGTGGCTGCTTCTTTGTTGTTGTCATTGAGAAAATTATTTGTAAGGTTCCCCAAGGACTAGCGTGGATTTACTCCTCTCTAGAGAGGCTTCAATTTGGCTTCTGCTGGGTCCGCTAAGCATTGGCATTACGGCTGCCATGTGCTTAAAGGTTTTTGGTCTGGCCAAGCTATATATCTCCATGCTGCAACTCTTCCCTAGGGTTGACTTCAACAATTTCTCCAGGATGATTTTCCCCTATGTACTTTCCCTTTTTTCTTACCTTATTCTGACCTTTCTGTAGTTTGTTCTTACCCTGAGACTATCCTCCGGTTTGTAATTTGTTCTTATCCTGAGTCCACCGTTTGAAAGTGGACTGTATCTCACCTTATCATGGGACCTGTCTTGCCAAAGACTACCATGGGCTGGTGTTGGGCTTTGAATGTTCTTTCTCCTCAGCTCTTTCTCTCCCTACCCCATTTATTGTTAATCAGATTTTCTGTTTAGCCTCTGAATTTTTACTTTCAACCAAAATTGGCTTAGGATTTTCCTAGTTAGATTTTAGGATTTTAGTTAAAAAAAAAAAAAAAAAAACTTTTATGTTGTATTTTCATAGTTTTTAGTAAGAGGGTTAATTAGCTCTGTATTACTGGAAACCAGAACCCTAAAAAAATAGTATAATAGTATAATCAAATTAGATGTTAACAGCAAAAGGATTTCTTAAAAGTTAATTTACCTATAATACATAAATTATGGTCCTCCATAACTCTTGGTTTAAAGAGATCAAAATGAAAATTACAAATTATTCTAAATCAATAATTTGGAACATGACTTCTGAATATCTGGCATGAGACCAAAGTGGTATGTAGCAGAAAAGTTAAGCTGTGAATACATTTATTAGAAAACAACAAAAATCAGAAAAGAATAAGTAATGTGACAGTAGAAGGGATCGAAAAAATTAGAAAAAGAATAAGCCCAATGACAGTGGAAGGGAGTAAGCAGAATTTTGTGAAATAGGAAAAAAATAAAAGTTTTCAATAAAGATTAGAGCTGGTTCTCTGAAAAGACCAATAAAATAATTAAAGTCTTAGCAAGTTTAATAAAAAGTAAAGAGAAGACATGTAAATAATTGCATTTGGAATAAAAGTGGAAACATAACTACACATATGGAAGAAATTAATTACACTAGAAACTGCAAACCATGTTAACTAGTAACTTGGAAGTTTATCACTATTAAAGATAATGTTATATCTAAATAATTCTCCATAGGCAACCTATTTTGCGTTAGTTTGATATATAATACACAATAGTACCTTTAAAGAGAAATTTTCTGCTTGTAACTTTTCATTTGTTATTCCTATATATAAGTTATTCCTAGAAATTTAACATGTGCTGTGGTCAAAAAGTTGATCGGATGTATTCCCCGCCCCCCCTTTTTTTTGATATGGAATTTCATTCTTGTCCCCCAGGCTGGAGTGCAATGGCGTGATCTCAGCTCACTGCAACCTCCACCTCCCAGGTTCAAGTGATTCTCCTACCTCAGCCTCCTGAGTAGTTGGGATTACAGGCACCTGCCATCACGCCTGGCTAATTTTTGTATTTTTAGTAGACACAGGGTTTCCGCCATGTTGGCCAGGCTGGTCTCGAACTCCTGAGCTCAGGTGATCTGCATGTCTTGGCCTCCCAAATATTAGGATTACAGGCATGAGCCACCGCACCCAGCCAAAAATACAATAGCCTGTATTTTTCTTTCTTCCTTTCCTTTCCTTTCCTTTCCTTTCCTTTCCTTTCCTTTCCTTTCCTTTCTTTCCTTCCTTTCCTTCCTTTCCTTCCTTTCCTTCCTTTCCTTCCTTTCTTTCCTTCCTTTCTTTCCTTTCTCACCCAGGCTGGAGTGCAGTGGCGCGATCTCGGCTCACTGCAAGCTCTGCCTCCCAGGTTCACGCCATTCTCCTGCTCCAGCCTCCTGAGTAGCTGGGACTACAGGCACCCGCCACCATGCCTGGCTAATTTTTTTGTGTGTTTTTAGTAGAGACGGAGTTTCACCATGTTAGCCAGGATGATCTCGATCTGACCTCATGATCCGCCCACCTCGACCTCCCAAAGTGCTGGGATTACAGGCGTGAGCCACCCCGCCTGGCCTTTGTATTTTTCTTTATATTCATTTTTAGTACTAGTAGTATTAGCTTTGTGAGTCTTACTGTCTGCATTTATTCATGTTTGATTTCTTCATTTCCCCCCCACTTTTTTTGAAATAGGGTCTTGCCTTGTCACCCAAACTGGAGCACAGTGATGCCATCATAGTTCATTGCAGCCTCGAACTCCTGTGCTCAAGCATCCCTCCTGCTTCAGCCTCCCAAGCAGCTGCTAGTATAGGTGCACACCACCATGCCTGGCTAATGTTTTTTTATTTTTTGTAGAGATGGGGGTCTCACTGTGTTGCTCAGGCTGGTCTTGCAATCCTCCTACCTCAGCCTCCCTAAGTGCTGGAATTACAGGTGTGAGTCACCACAGCCAGCCCTCCCATCTTTATAGTCTACCTCTCATCCTTATTTTGTTGTGTTAGTTTATTGATTTTCTGACCTTGGGTTTGTAGAGTAGGTATATATGGTGATGTGTGTAGAGAAGGAATTATAATGGAGGAGGAACTATTTTGGAATACATGCTTTTCCAATGTTTTAATAAAAGTTTTGGACAAGTTGAAGCTAATAAACCTTTTGATTATGCATTTGCTATTTGTGGTAAGCATATTTTATATTTTTCAGGTGTTAAGATTAAACAACTAGTATTTATAACTTCTTTTAAGGTACTGGAATAAGATATATTTGGAGGGTAAATTGTAGTAGAATACTCTGTCTCATGTTCTCCTGTGTTTGTATCTTTTGTATTGTGTAGCAGTTATGTTCCAACAGCATTGACTTTGAAGCCTGATGGAAATATATTTCCATAGGAACAAAACTTGGAATAACATAGCAAAAAGACTCAGACAACAGTATAACTCATTGTTATATGCTCAGCATGATGGTGCATCAGTAATATACTTGATAAGAGTTGATATTGCAACCTGATTTTTCTTATGTCACTCTCCATCAATTTTTTTGTGTTTGTGCATTTTCAAATATTACATGACTTTGCCTGATGTTTAATCAGTATTTTATACAACTTCATATAGTGCTAACAAAGGAAAAAGCTTGAGGGTGTTTGTCACATTCTGCCAGTTCTCAGAAAAATCTAAGTCCCAGAAAAGTTACATCATTGCTTCTTACACTGTCTGTGATGAAGAATCAGATTTTTCTTTTCTTTCTTTTCCCCTGTGTGTTGAAGACTGATAAAGGTTGCTATTATACATGGCTAATATTTTGACTACATTGAAACATATCTTATTCTGCAGAGTCCACTGCTGATGTACCTGAATGTTGTGGTAGTGTCAGTTGCTCTGAGAGTTTCTGAATGCTTATCTCAGTTTTTGTACTTCCCTTGTTATGGACTGGTAAAATGCAGTGCATCAACTATACTTTGAAACAAAACTAGGAGCAATCCATATGTTTGATCCATTCAGGCAGTGGAGCATCACTATTTTAGATGTTAGTGAAGAGCAACAGCTTTTAAATGAGCTTAATTGTTTGTTTGTTTGTTTTTGAGAAGGAGTCTGGCTCTGTCACCCAGGCTGGAGTGCAGTGGCACGATCTCAGCTCACTGCAGCCTCTGCCTCTGGGTTCAAGCAGTTCTCCTGCCTTAGCCTTCCAAGTAGCCGGGATTACAGGCTCATGCCACCATACCCGGCTAATTTTTAAAAATATTTTTGGTGGAGACATGGTTTCACCATATTGGCCAGGCTGGTCTTGAACTCCTGATCTCAAGTGATTCGCCCACCTCAGCCTCCCAAAGGGCTGGAATTACAGGCGTGAGCCTCAAATGAACTTAATTGTAAACACTTCAAAAGGAGCTACCCCAGGAATTCTGGGGTAGAAAACATCTTTTCTAGGTGCAAATGAAAAATTTAAGTTATCTTATAGAAAAGTATTTTAATTAGTTAATATGTAGTTTGCTTTTATATCTTTTTACATTTGTGCCTTTAGAGCTCCAAATTGCTTCAAGGGATTAAAATCATCCAGGCAGATAGATTAAGACTTGAAAGAGATAATTAATGTAGGTACAGAAGAGTAAGTGGAGAAGAAAGTTTTGACAGGAAGCATTAAGAAAAAACTTAGCCGGGCGCTGTGGCTCAAGCCTGTAATCCCAGCACTTTGGGAGGCCGAGGCGGGCGGATCACGAGGTCAGGAGATCGAGACCATCCTGGCTAACACGGTGAAACCCCGTCTCTACTAAAAAAATACAAAATCTAGCCGGGCGAGGTGGTGGGCGCCTGTAGTCCCAGCTACTGCGGAGGCTGAGGCAGGAGAATGGCGGGAACCCGGGAGGCGGAGCTTGCAGTGAGCTGAGATCCGGCCACTGCACTCCAGCCCCAGCGATAGAGCGAGACTCCGTCTCAAAAAAAAAAAAAAGAAAAAGAAAAAACTTAAATGTGGAAGACTACGTAATTGATTGAGGAACTGAACTGAACTTAATAGATCTTTAACAGTTTGGTTCCTTAAGTATAAAATGCAAGAAATAATTTATGTTTTAATTTTAAAAAGGTGTGTGTGTGTGTGTGTGTGTGTGTGTGTGTGTTTTGGTGGCTTTTAAAAGAAATGCTAAGTTTTCAACTCTGGAGAGTAGCTTTTGATGTTCGCTTGGCACATATTTATTGAGCTTCTGAAATCATGCTAAATTTATATATGATCCTGGAGAAAGTCCTAAAATCATACCAAAATCAGGTAAATTACTAAGCAAGATGCTTTGTGTGCCTTCCACTCACAAATAAGTTGGAGTACACCAAACGGGATCAACTAACTCAAAGATCCAGATTCTTAACGTGGGAATCAAATGGTATGGGTGTTTATATCCTACCAAACTGCTAAGGATTAAGCCTGACTCTTTTTTGGGTCACCAGCTCTAATTCATTGATGATAAGATAAACTATGAAGAGTATTAAGTTTTCTTAAAAAGCAGTAAGTTAAAATCGAAAGTGGGAATAGAAGGGAAAGAATAGGGTTTTTTGGAGACCTCAGGGTATATACTAGTAAAAGTTGAGGAATATAAGGTAAAACCTCACTTTCTTAGTTGCCATCCACATTAGCCTGGGTATGTTCACAAATTTGAGAGTTGTTTTTTTTTTACACTTACGTATGAAGAGATGGAAGTTAACTTTACATTAAAATCGTAGCAAAATTTCAGGCTTGTGGCTATTTCTTCCACCCTTCCTTGTTTCCACCTTTTTTTTTTTTTTTTTTTTTTTTTTTTTTTTTTTTTTTTTTTTTTTTTGGTTTGGCATTATTTCTGTTGTTCCCCACTCTTATATTCTGATAGGTGCCAATTTCCCAACCAGTTGAGTCTCCATCCCTGGAATCTCTTCCTATCCAGTTTAACATATTATGGCATTTAATGTGCCCCTATGTTGGTGTTGTGTGTGCAGGGGTCTGTGGCGGGGGGGAAGAAAAGAAAAAATAATGTGCCGCATCTTCCATTTATCATTAACTATTTGTTATTTGTAGTAATAATTGGCTTTTGAATACTTACATACAGGACATGGTGTTAATCACTTTATAGGTGAATAAATAAAGTACTGTAGTTTCCATTTTACAGATGAGAAGACTGAGGTAGAAAGGTCATATGACTACCAAAGTCACTCAGATAGTAATGGCTGAGCTAGGATTCAGTGCCAGCATTCCGTCTCCAGAGCCCTCATTTAGTAGCCCTGGCTTTAATAGTAGGAATGAAAATGGTATCAAAATGCTAAGAAAGAAACGATCGGCCGGGCGCGGTGGCTCAAGCCTGTAATCCCAGCACTTTGGGAGGCCGAGACGGGCGGATCACGAGGTCAGGAGATCGAGACCATCCTGGCTAACATGGTGAAACCCCGTCTCTACTAAAATACAAAACTAGCCGGGCGAGGTGGCGGGCGCCTGTAGTCCCAGCTACTCGGGAGGCTGAGGCAGGAGAATGGCATAAACCCGGGAGGCGGAGCTTGCAGTGAGCTGAGATCTGGCCACTGCACTCCAGACCCGGCGACAGAACGAGACTCCGCCTCAAAAAAAAAAAAAAAAAAAAAAAATAAAAAAGAAAAAAAAAAGAGAAAGAAACGATCACACAATAGTGTGATTGCTAGTATTTACTGAGAGATTACTATGTTTCGGACACAGTAATAATTGCTTTAAGAACAAATGTGTAACTTCATTAATCTCCTAGCACATAGTAGTAGCTTTTCACTAAATATTTGTTAATTATAATATGTAAAATCCACATTTAGATGCAAGAACTTACACTCCTTGCCTCTTACGTAGCACCTTAGAAGCTTAATCTTCCCATAAACTCTGTTGAACACTGCAGGGAATATCAAGATTGATTTGTTGTTGTTTTGCCTTTAAACCGTAGATGTTTTAGCACTAAAAGTGGTCTGTGCTAAACTCCAAAAATTTTTTTTATTAGAACTATTTTATTTAACATTTGTCTTTTATTAAATAAAAAAAATTTAAGCAATTAAAACATTCTCATAAATGGAGAACGTAACAAATAACCCACATACCCACCACCGAGAATCGGATAATTACTTATGCAGTTTTTTTATTTTTTAATTTAATGCTAACTTCTGTGTTTGTTTCATGCTTAAAGCCATATCCAGAAGACCCAGCAGTTTATAAACCACTCTCCCAGGAAGAACTGCAAAGGATAAAGAATGAGAAAAAACAGAAACAAAATGAGAGAAAACAAAAAATATCAGAAAATCGCAAACATTTGGCTAGTGTACGTGTCGTACAAAAAAACCTCGTCTTTGTTGTAGGTTTATCTCAGCGCCTAGCAGACCCAGAGGTAAGTCCTCTTGTTTTCTTTGTCATCTTGATATTTTTTCTGTTTCCTTGTCTTACTTGGAAATAATAGTTTAACCTGCTCAATTGTGTGATTCCTCACATTATATCTTAAAGGAGAAAATAAGGAATTACTTTTGAATAGTTGCTAAGAAACCAATGACCAGTCGTGATCTTAGGCAAGTGTCTTAATCTGTCTTGGCTTCAGTTTCTTCAGTTGTAAAACTAAGGAGTTGAACTAGATTTCTAACGTGCTGACAGTCTGTTAAAACTGGATAATGATTCGATTTTGCTGTTAAGGCTAACATGTGACATGAATACTCTGTTTCTTTCCTCTTTTCTGTATCTATATAAGGACCAGCAGTGGAGATGCAGTTTCTTGAACCCACTAGAGATTTTAGTAACCTAGATGTAAAAAAGTATGCCCAAGTAGTAATTGTTGGTTTTTCAGACCTGTTGCTATACTGTATCATCATTCTTTACTTACTCATTTTAAACCAGTTTGTAGGAAGAGGGAGAATTTGGTAATGTGAAATAAAGGACCAGTTTCTTTGTTATTCATTCAGGGGGAGGAGAGAGCTTAACCTTATTTCTTAGTACCTCTTTTTTCTCTTCTGCCGCAAGCCTTACTAGAGTAATGTCGAACTCATACTTTCCTTGAGGCCCTTAGATATGCATCTGGTAATTTTTAGTTTCTGATATACCATGGGATACTGACTAGATTGTTGATAAGGCAAATATAAGCTGATAGACAGGCAAAGTGTTTACTTGGTAGGAGAGAGCTGGTTTTGAGGGATCTTCCAAAAGATCCTTGAGAAGAGTTTAAAGTAATGTTCGGCATGGTACCCATCAGAAGAAAGATTGTAGTGAACATGCTTAAGGAGGTAGGAACCTTTGGACTTAGCTGAGCATGTTAAAGGCCCCAGAAGGAGGATCTTTAAGGAGTATAATGTCTGTTTTGTAAAATTAATTTAAAAAATAGTTTTTATTGATGATGTGTTTATATGTGTTGCAACTATACAGGTCTTCAAAATCAATACGAAATGATTTTGACCCTGTGAAAGTTGGGGACATTACTAAGAAGGATCTGTCATGGATGGTAAACATGGAGGCAACTCAAGAATTACTAGGACCTAGGTCCAGGGATGCTGGCAGTCATTAGTTACATGATACTCAGGAGACCAAGTTCTTTCCAAATCCAAAGGAGTGGTCTAGAGTTGATACAGAAAAAAACTTCTTCAGTAAGAAATGTTCAGCAAAGAGCTCATTTTAGGTGTATGACTCAAGTTCTGTAGCCAGTTCTCCCTCTTTTTTTTTTTTAAGCTAGTAATTATTCCTCAGGCAGACAGAATCCTACCTCACCTTTGATCATTTCCTTGAACAACACCTCAACTTTGCACTAATCCTTTTATCTCCGTCTTTTAACTCTAAAATAGAGTTAAAAAGGTGTGAGCCACTTTTTTTCTAACCACAGGGCACTTCTACATACTCCTCTAACCAGTGGGCACTTATGCCAGTATTTACTCGTACTAATCTTACTGATTTAGAATCTACTTTTTTTTTTTTTTTTTTTTTTTTTTTGGAGACACGGTTTCACTTTGTCACCCAGGCTGGAGTATAGTGGTATGATCATGGCTCACTGCAGCCTCAACCTTCTGGGCTCAAGTGATTCTTGTGCCTCAGCACCCCAGGTAACTGGGTCTACAGGTGCATATCACCACACCTGGCTAATTTTTGTATTTTTTTTATAGAGATGGGGTTTTGCCATGTTGCCCAGGCTGGTCTTGAACTCCTGAGCTCAAGCAATCCGCCCGCCTTGGCCTTCCAAAGTGCTGGGATTACAGGTATGAGCCACTGCGCCCAACCTATAATCTACTTTTGCCTTTCTAAAAGTGCAGTTCCAGTAAATGAATGGGACTTTTATCTTGATTTGAGAGCTCTTGGATATGGATGTTCCTGTTTTTATTAATACATCTTGGATCTGCTCAACTGTAGTACTGGAGGCACATGAAATAGCATCCAAAATTTAGATGAAATTAAGGCATAGACTGAATATGATATTTGGATTATAAGTTTCCTACCTCTTCTTTTGGCTGTGTGATTTATAAGAGGGTTGTTTGTTTGTTTGTTTTTTGCCCAGGTGGAGTGCAGTGCATGATCTTGGCTCACTACAGCCTCCACCCCCCGGGTTCAAGTGATTCTCCTGCCTCCACCACCTGAGGAGCTGGGATTACAGGCGTGCGCCCCCCTGCCCCGCTTTTTTTTTTTTTTTTTTTTTTTTTGTATTTTTAGTAGAGATGGGGTTTCACCATGTTGACCAGGCTGGTCTTAAACTCCTGACCTCAAGTGATCCACCTGCCTTGGCCTCCCAAAGTGCTGGAAGTACAGGTGTGAGCCACTGTGTTTTTGATTTACTTACAGAGATTTCTTATTTCCATTTCAAGTAACTCTAGTAAGATTAATCTGAACTATTATACTGAAGGAGATGAATCTAAGTGGTGACTACTGAAAGAGAGAGTACTTTATCATGAGTCTATGCTTAAAAATATACTCTACTAGTTTTATATGTTTGATATAATTCTTTCTTGGTGAGAGGACATTGGACTTTCTTAAATAAAATAAATGGGCACTTTCCTTTATTTCTCTTGAAAATTCAGAAAGATCAGAGACAAGTGTTTTGTTTTTTTTAAATAATACCACTTCTAAATAATATCTTTTACAGTTCTCTTAATTTGTTTTATAACCTTTTAGTATTTGGAAATCTTCTAGTGAAGTTAACTTCACTAGAAAACTCAAAAGGTTCACATTTTAGTGTCATTTTCAAGTCAGAGAAGGATCCTTGTAATTTATTTATCTTTGGATGATGAACAATTTGATATTTGGCCTAATTCTGATTGACAGAATAGGAGAGTTTAGGAACAATTAAAGCTTATTTTGAAAATAATTTTGCATACCAAAATCTTCATACCAATATTGATTGTCAAATGTATTCATTTGTTGGTTGATAGAAAAAAAAAGATCTTAGAAGACAAGGTAATTAGAGCCAACGATTAGATCAGAGGTAATGATGATCACCTTCTAAGTCCTAAAATTTTAGGTTTGTGAGGACGTAATTGATTTATTCTGCAAATTAATTCTTGAATACCTACCATTTGCTAGATATTTTGATGTCGGGGGTAGTGGGAAAAGTAGTTAGCAAGCCAGACACAAGCTTACAGACTGGTAGGGAAGACAGAATTTAAGTGCTTACATGTGTGCTGAGTGTTATAAAAGGAAAGTACACAGCTTTTTGGGAACATATATTAGAACAGTTAGCTAGTGTGGAGATTGACAAAAAGCTTCTCTGAGGAAAGGATAATTAGGGTCAGCTTGAAGAAATTAATGGGTGTTATCTAGGTAGCACATAAATAAGAATGTCCTGGGTATATGTGATAACCCAGGAGAGCAGCTTGTTTGATGAACTATACGACTTTAAAGACACAACATTTCATTTTACAAATAAGAAACTGAGGCAAAAGGAAGTTAGTTGAGTGACTTGCCCATGGTCTTACAGTTCCTATTCCAGGGTATTCTCTGTTGATGATTACTGTGTTGTTCATCCATCCATTCATCTATTCACTCATTCATCCATCTGATTACCAAGCTTTTGTTTTTCTCTGTAGTATCTATGAATACTTGACTGTTTTCCCAAGGAATATATAACAAGACATTTTGGTTACTAGGCATGCTCTTGGACATTTATGATTCTGTCACATGGCCGTTTATTTACTGTTAGTAGGAAAACTGGTCCACTGTGAAGTACATCGTGACATTGAGTATGTAGATAATGTGCCTGTGTACAGGGTGCTCTGTCTACTCTCCATACCCTTTATTTGTTCACTAGAATACTATTTTACTAGTTGTTTAGGCAGAATCTAGAGTGTTCAAGTTAATAGGGAAAGTTTAAATTCATTGTTTTTCCCTTGCCTGGGCAGCCTATTTCTTATCAACCACTTGCCATTTGCTAATACTTTGAGGCCCACTATTGTTACAAATCCATGTAATTCTTTTTGTTTAATGCTAAGATAGTTCACTTTTTCAGTAAGTATTTATTGAGTACCTGCAATATGCCAGGCATTATTTAAGACACTGAGCATTCACTGATAAACAAGTAGTAGTAGATAAATAAGAAGTACCTTCCTTTTTACAAAAGTAACAGGATGAGAAGTGTTGTGTGCGAGGCACAAAGGATAGCATTCCACCTTAGGAGGGAGGTATGTACCCCTCTCCTGTCTTTGGGGTAAAGTGCTTCTGGCACAGCAACCATATAGATGCTTCTGGATGAGAAAGACCTCAATCTGCAAGTGATTTGTTTGGCTGGAAGATTACATTGCAGTGGTGAGAGATAAGGTTGCCAAGGTAAGAGGTAATGGATCATGAAGGGCTTTCTAACCATGCTAAGGAGTTTGCACTTTATCCTCAAGGCAGGGGAAAGCTTTTGAATGTTCCTAAGAACAGAGTGATGTGGTTAGATTCGTGCTTTGACAGTACCATTCTGGCTGCAGTGTGAACATGTCATCATAATTACAAACCAATCTGATGTTGTTATAAAGGTGTTACACCCAAATGTTGGCCAGAAACCATTTCCATAAACCAGTGGCCTTCAACCTTCTCAGACTCAATGTCCACTTTTTAAAACTAATGTAACACCCCTTGACTTTCATGAAATGACTTCTTGATAATATAATTTGTCTACACACATAATTTGAAAAGTATATGTAAATGAGGAATAAAAGAAAGTAATTATAAAAGACTATTTGTACATTTAAATGCTTGGACACTTCTTCTCTAGAACCTTGCTATTCAAGGTGTGGCCTCTGGGCTAGTAACATTAATATCACTGCAGAGCTTATTAAGCAAACTCTTCAGCCTTGCCTCAGATCTACTGGATCTGAATCTGCATTTTAACTAGATCATCGGAGGATTTATTTACATATTGAGGCTCTAAACTACTATTTTATCCTATGTAATAAAGAAGTAAGATACTTGCACCTATTTGTAAAATCATGGACTGTGACAGCTACAAACGCAGATTGTTGCTGGTGTATGTATTGGGCAACTCGGGTGCCATGAAACATCAATAATGTGATTTTTCTCAGATAACTCTTAGTAAAATTTTAAACAAAACATGTGTAGTCATCCCCTAATTACGTATTATTTGCTTTCCTGTAAACTCAATGTATGGCAAAACTGGGAAAATACTTTGTAATTATGTATAATATGGAATTTGTTTCTGGCTCAATAAACAGCTTCAGGTATGTCTTGTAGTACATTCAGAAATTGTGCCAGACAATTCTTTGTTGTACCGGGCTAGCCTGAGCCTTGTAAGACATCTCTGGTCCCCATCCACTGAACACCAGTAGTCTCTCCCAGTCACTTTAACAGTCTCTCCCAATAAAAGCTTTCACAAATTTCCAGACTGCCCCTTGAGTGCTTCCCTCATTGAGAACTACTGCCATAAACCTATGATGCTGATGCAGTACAACCTGTGACCAGCCTCACTGAACCCTTTGGAGTAGCTGTCTTAGCTATGAGGCTGGTTGCTGAGTTGGTATTCATCCAGCTGGAAGATTGAATACAGTTCCAAACTCCACTAGCCAGAAAGCTTTTTCAAACTCTGCTCTTCTCTCTTTATCAACCCTGAGACTTTGCTACAAATAACCTAAGGGTCATTGTGTTAGCCACTATTAGTATCATATCCCTCAAGGGTTTTGGGTGGAAAAAGATTGAAACTCAGTGTAATTACCTCACCTTCTAATCTGTTAGAATTGGCTACAGCAAACGTGCAAACGTAACAGTTATCTTAATACTTCCAAGCACCTAAAATAAAATATGGTAAGATTAATTACTTTCTATTAATTAGGTAGAAGACTAAGAATTAATGATACACCAGCCATAGATTTATTCATGAAGCTTTGATTCTATCAAATGCAGAACAGAATAGCTAAATTATAAGTCTGTAAGAATATTATCAAATATGAATGGAAAGAAATACCTTACACACACTTGAATAGGTACATGCAGAAAGCTTTCATTTGGAGAGAGCTTGCTATTTGGAGAGATTGTAGGAACAGTAGGTCTAAAGGTGCATTCTAGGAAAATAAAATTTTGAGGTAGTTGCAAATTATGGGAGATGTCTTTTTATCAAGTTACATACTGGTAAGATTAGCCAAGGTTAAGTTTGTAAGAGAAGCTGAAAGAATGCATGTAGTGTTCACAAAGTAAAGGAGATGAGGTACGTAGGGGAAATAACCACCAAGAAGTAACCAGGTAATAAAGAAAGAAACACATAAATTTGTTTCCCAAATGTTAAGTACCAGGAAAAGTAGGGAAAAAAACCTCATGAGACGGATGAGATTGGTAAAATTGATTGACACAGGAAACTGTATGCACAGTGATAAATCATAAAGCATAGAGGGTTGAGTGGGCACTCTTGTATTTGAAATGTGTAATTTATAAACAATGTTATATACAATAGATTTATGAGTAAAGACTGTCTCTATGTCTGTTCTTTCAATTCTGTCTTTACCTTTAATACATAATTCTGGTCATTGTTTTCGAAGAATTGCTTTCGTATAAGATCATCTCTTAATGGCAGTGTACTTAAGATCTTTGATCTGTTTTGTGTTTAAGAATACTGTACAGGTAAGATCCCATAGATATTGGAGCAGTTAGTAGAACGTAGTAGATGATACCAATTAGTGAGTCTCAGTTTCTGTTCAGTGGGTCAAGAAAAGAATAGCTTTTAGACTCTTGATTTCCTGTAGGTTAGCTATACAAACTGCAATTAGGAGGTAGTGACATTTATTAGAAAACTTTAAAAATTATTATTTTCCTTTTGCTGAAGAGGGATGATGAATGTCTCCATTATAAAGATAAAGTTGTTGAAAGTGGGGACAGTTTATACCTTATTTCTTCTTCTTTTATAGGTTTTAAAACGACCAGAATATTTTGGGAAGTTTGGTAAAATACATAAAGTTGTCATCAATAATAGCACATCATATGCAGGCTCACAGGTAACTAATTTTAGGGATGTTTGCCTTTCCTCCCTAAGATCTGTGCTTGACCTGAGCTGTTCCAAAGGAAACTTTGCTCTCTGATTAGAAAGCTTGAGGGACAAGGACTTAAGCAGTGTAGTGACCTCTGTTGGTGGGGTGGGGGATTTTTTGGTGCTCATTTGACCCTTCTAGGACTTAGCCGGGAAATAGTAAAACAAACATTTAGTGATGGAGTAAAGGGGAGGGGGAGGTGAGTCTGCTATCAGGCAATGTGATAATTAGATGAGGATTTGATAGTGATTTCTAATCTGTAATATTTTCAGGTATTGAAAATAGTATCTTTGTTATGCTGGTGTTATCAGAATAGTTTTCTAGATTGCATTTATTTTTGAGAGAACATAATTTGACATAGTCTTTAAATCTTATTTTTTAATCTAAATTTTAATTTTTTAATAACCTTGACGAGCCTGTCAAATGACTTTAAAAAAAGAAATGCCAAGCCAAAGTAATATTTTATTCACATATATTACAGTATTCTTAAAATCAGATAAAATTCATTGAGTATTATTACTTTCAAATGAGCTAGTTTAGTGTTTAATCAAAACTGCCACTGCTACTACTAATTATTGTCATTAGTAATAGTAGCAGTCAAGGTCTTTAGAATTCCCTAGGTTGCAGTACAATTTTTTTAGTATTGTTTAATTTGAAACTAGTAACAGTGGAATGGGATTTTTTCACTTTAGGGTCCAAGTGCCAGTGCTTATGTAACCTATATCCGGTCAGAAGATGCTCTCAGAGCCATACAGTGTGTCAACAATGTGGTAGTAGATGGCAGAACACTTAAGGTAATATAATCCTCTTGATCCCTTTTTTTTTTTTTTTTTTTAAAAGGGAGATGAGATAAAATATAGTAAGTAGAGGAGAACTGAGCATTTATATATTTGAAGAGTTTCTCTTAGGGTTCCATACCGTCTATTATAGCTAATTTGTTTACTGCTGATTTCTGTAGGGTCCTCTTTTACCAGATAGGAATAAACACATTCATTATTAGGGGATAATCTTTAAAAATATCGCATTTTTACATATATCTTATTTTGTGACAATATAACCATTATTTTCTTCGGAAATAGGTAGTCCTTAAATATATGGACATTGATTCAGGTTTGAGTGAGGAGTCCTACTAAGCAAAGCTTTATTGTTAATGGAAGAAGGATGGCATAATTAGAAAAAGGAATTTGTCTAACCACTCATAACATGCAACAGATTTTTTTGGTCTATCTCCTCTCTTGATATTTGGGGAAGATTTGGGTGTTCAAGTTTTGGAAACCATAGACAGATGTTTCCTTTAGTTCTTCCAAATGAGCCTCATCTATAATAAATCCTGCTAATAATAGTTTAGTTCTCTAGTATTTGCAGCCATATTTTTTGTTTTGTCATGTTTGTGCCTCATTTTAGGTGACCTGAAAACATTAAACATGGAGATTCTTATTGTGTTGTCAGTTCACATTGAGTCTTCTTTTCCTTTACCCCTCTTCCTCTTGCAGGCATCTCTAGGTACAACAAAATACTGCAGTTACTTCTTAAAGAATATGCAGTGTCCAAAACCTGACTGCATGTATCTTCATGAATTGGGGGATGAGGCGGCCAGCTTCACAAAAGAGGAAATGCAGGTAGTAAAGTCATGTGAATTATCGACTTTGCAGAAAAGGGAGTACTTTTTTTTTTTATTAGTTAAAATTGCAAAAGCAAAAACTAAGGATTTGATGTTGTGAAAACTGATATTACTTTAAAGTAGCATTTTCCAAACAAAGTGTTTAATGGAAGGTGAGTTCTGCAGGATATTATTACAATAAAAATGTGTCTGTGGTCAACTAAGTTTGAAATGCTAGATTAATGAAGATGAACAGGTTGCTTCAAGACTGCTCAGAGTCCTTAAAATATGCTAATACATATCCACGAAGGGAATTTACAACCAGAACTTAGTTGACCAGGAAAACACTTTGGGAAATGCTATTTTAAGAGAAATGTCAACAAAATGAAAGCTAAGTGGGATATTGTAATTATTCGTTAAACCAATCTATACTCTTTACAGAGCTTGCTAGAAAATAGTACTGTCAAACAGTGCTGATAAACTAATATTATTTTTACAAAATTATTCTCCCCATGGAAGTGTCCACTAAATCAGTATCCTGTAAAAGGTGAATTGAAGGCTTAATATCCTATGTTCTTTTTTACGTTTCCTCTTCTCCTGTCTCCTTTCAATTTGTAGTATAAACATGCCTTAACAAGTAAAAATGTTGACCATACGACATATTAAATGAGGATTATACCAAAGCACAATGCTGCACTTCCCTATTGTAGATGAGGACTTCAGATTGTTGCTGTGGACTTTTCAGGAATACTTCTCATTTAGAAGGTGGGGGGCATTCATTGCTACCTTTCGTTCTCCAGGTCAAACTAGAGAAAGTCTGGTAGGGGCTCCTTTAAGAAAAGATTGTTAAATGGAGTATTACCTTTTTTGACTTGGAGCTAGTACAGATTAAATCCCATTATAATAAATACATCAGAGTTTTCTTGACAATATGGTCTTTATGATTCAAAAACAATGTTCAAATAAGATCTATCTGATATTTAATAAGGACAGATGACTTAACTGATTTCTTAAAAAATGCTTTTTTTGTTTTTTGGATGAAACCTTCTTTAATGAAATCTAAGGTAGAACCATTTCAAACTAAATTTTAATTAGTAGAGGATATACTTTATTCACATTTCCTGTCAATTTCTATCAGAATTTTCAAGTCCCACCCAGTTGATCTCATTTAAAGTAATATTAAACAATAAACTAAAATGTTTGGGCAGTCCTTTGGAACTTGTTTGTAATGGGATTTAACCTGTCTTTATGAACTGCCCCTGTAGAGTCATTTTAATATCAAGATGAGCTCTTTATGGCTATCCACAGATATTAGTGAAAGCCATATCTCCTAAAGTATTGATTCCAGAAATAATTTTCAAGACTTTTCGTGTTTTAAAAATGTAAATTTCAAATCTATTGTATTTTTAAAAATAATTTAAAACTAATTTCATAATGTTGTCCTGAATTTATCTTGCTCTTCTGTAGCTGAGTTTAAAATTACTTTAAAAGGGGATTTTTTGTTGTTGTTGTTAAAACACTTTCTTGATGTAGGAAAGAAATTTGAATAAATTTTATGGCAAAAATCAGAAAATCTTTCCTTGTTACTGCATAACTCAAAATTTAGTGTCATAGGAAATATTTATAGGTCCAACTGAAACAAGCAAGTTGCCTCTCAGAACAGGGAACGATGCATTGTGCAGTATATATGATACAATTACGCCCAATTAAATGCAATTGCTCTCACTTGTTATTGTTTTGATTTGTTCTGTTTTGGTTTTGTTGTATAACATCTATTTAGACCGTAATTTTAAAAAAGTTAACATCCCTGAAGGTAAGTAAAAATATTCTTCCAGTCTAGATAGATATACATGCAAATAGTAAAACGATACTCAAAGTAATTTCATTATCATTTATTTTTGTGTCTAATTAGCTTCCACAGGCAATCTTTGCCTAATTTTTCCCATAATATTTGTGACATTGCCTTTTGATGTACACCTACCCAGCTAGAGTAAGCATAGCATTCTCTTGTGTATAGAGCAGAGGTTGGCAAACTTTTTCTGTAAAGGCTAGTTAGTAAATATTTTAGGGTTTTTGAGCTGTGTACGTAGTCTCCTGTCACAACTACTTTACTCTGCCTCTGTTGCACTACTACACTCTGCCTTGGTAGCAGAACGACAGCCAAATACGATATGTAAATGAATGGGCATGACTGTGTTCCAGTAAAACTTTATTTACAAAAACAGGCAACTGGCTGTAAATTGCTGACCCTTGGTCTAGAGTTTAAAATACATTAATTTTTATTTTACTTTTGACAACCGTAGAAGAAAAGACAAAGTAAAACTAATTCATGGAAGTTTTACTTAGTGTCAAGATAATGAAGAATATAGTAAAACTGTTCATCTATGTGTTACTTCAAGTGCTAATCTCCAGATTAAAAAGGAGATTCATAAATTTTGGCTGATTTTCGGAAAACTCAGTAATGACCTGTTACAAGACTTAATTCTTACATTAAAGACTTGGAAGTAGGTTTAAAGTGGACCTTACACTTTTGAGCTAGCAAAATGTTCTCCCCTTAATATGCTTTTCTGTACAATAAATGGGTTGATGAAATGCCTTAATTTATCAGATATGTATCATGTAATTTTGTTGGAATGACTTCATTGATCTAGAAGTTTTGTGATATCCTCACAGGTTTCTCTTAGTTGTTTTATTTAAAATTTATTTAAATTTTATTTATTTAATGTTTTATTTTTTAAAAATCTTGTTTTATTTAGAATATATTTAATAATTCAGAAGATTATTCAGTATTTTATACCAGCCATTTTGTGAATCCCACTGCAGTTTTAATTTATTCTTTCATTAGGCGGGTAAACACCAAGAATATGAACAGAAGCTACTTCAAGAATTATATAAATTAAATCCCAATTTTCTTCAGCTATCTACGGGTTCAGTTGATAAAAATAAGAACAAAGTGACACCACTGCAGAGGTACGATACGTAAGTATTGATACTCATAGTCAGACATCTTACCTTCTTATCAGTTGATCTTCTCTTTTCATTTTAGATCTTTTTCAGGCAAAAGCCTTGTTGACAAGGTCTATCATTTATGCAGAATTGTTTAGCTTTATGGGAAATGTTGAGTCACAGTTTCTGGGTTTGAATGTTTGCTGCCTACTCTTCCCTGGTAACACTTCAGACTAGCTTTTTGATGGGTTCACCTTTCGCAGTGATTTGCAGACTACTCTGAGCCCAGGGAATACTTTCCTTATTAAAGAGAAAATTAAGAGATTTTAGGATTAAAAGGCTCTGATTACCTAATTGAGGTCTCTCTTGATATAATTAGGGGGAGAATACTATAAAAGGGAAAGTGGGTGTTATCTGAAGGAAGCCTTGTGTGTTGGTGACACAAATATTCAAGAATATCTAGTTCCAGGAATCACTAAAGTTATTTAAATCCCATAAATGAAGGGAGTATCCCATATTAAGAATCTTACTCATCATGGTTTTGGGTAAACTATATTGTGTCAATGCTTAAATAAATTTATAATCTTCAGTTAGAGAGTCTCATTCTGATATAGTGATCTTCATATCTTGGATTATATTTTGTTATGGCCTGTCAGAAAATCATATTAATAAGTATAATAATTTGGGGATTTTATTCTATTCTGAACTTTCATTAAATTTGATGTGTTAGGATTTTTGTTATTTTTTATTTGATAAGTTTAACTTTTATCAAATGAATTTTAAAAGTAAATGTAATTAATTTATGTTGATGCTCTTTTTTTTTAAATTCCAAAGTTAAATTTGTTTGAATGTTGTTTTAATGTCTAGGTGTTAAATATTATAGCCCAGTGTCTATTGGGTGCTAAAATAATGTAAGAACTATTTTCAAATATAGCTAATAATAACTAAATGGATTATTGTCTGAGTCCATTTCTTCAAAAACACATTCTTGTCTTTAAATTTTGAAGTCTGTGTTTATTCATTTTGATAGTAAAGATTATTTAAATTATTAAAAGCCAAATTATACACATAAACATATATGCACATGTGTATGTAAATATAAGTAAATATAAATAAATATAAAATAGACCACAAAGCAAAATATAAAGTTACTGTATAGCAAACTATGTAAAATTTGTTTATATCAAAGCTAAGAATAAAAGCTAAGTCAAAACAGATCTTTCTGGTTTGACAAGCTTTGATCTTTTCCTTTAATCTTTTGTACCCACCCTTTTCTAACCTTGTATGGTTATTTTATGACAAACCATGTGCTATTATTTACCTTACTGGTTGCCATCTCTGTAGTGCTTGGTATAAGAATGAAGTTATTGTAGTAAACAGTGGTTTATTTCAGATGCTTTTAACATTTATGCACATCATTGTTTGCATTGAAAATGTTGTCATTCTAATTTAAGTCATATTCTGGGTTTTATAGCCCCTGGTGATTTCAGAGCAAAAATTTAAAATTTAGATGATCTCTTTGAAATAACATTTGTTGTCTTCTGAATATAAAACTAATATGTTTTTATTGAAGGAAATATGAAAATTTATGAAAGCATACAGAATAAAATAAATGTTGCATATGATCTTAATACCCAGAACTTTTCACTGAAAGTGGTTTGTGTATAGCATGCCCTCCAATAATGCCATTTCATTCAGTGTTGTTTTGTTACAATGTTGATGAGAAAAAAATGGATTCCCAGCTGGGGCCACTGCCTCTGTGGACTTTGCCTGTTCTCCCCATGTCTGCGTGGATTTTCTCTAGGCACTCTGGTTTCCTCCCACATCCCAAAGCTGTGCATGTTAAGTGAATTGACATGTCCAAATTATCCCATTGTGAGTAAGTGTGAGTGTTTATGTGTGTGAGGGGACCCTGCCAAGGTTGATTCCTGCTTTGCCCTCTGATTTGCTAGGATGGGCTCTGGCCACCTGCAATCCTGAACCCCAATAAGTAGGTTGAAAGATGAATGCGTGAATAAATACAAATTATTGTAAAATATAAATGTGTAAAGTGTTAATGTATTTTCTTATACACTAATTCCTTGCATTGTGTATTTTCTTAGTCTTTTTTCTTCTTGTGAATGTGTGTATACCATTATACACAGAGTACCTTGGTTTGTTACATTTGAAAACCTAATATATATTATTATGAATAATTTCCCCATGTCACTAAAACATAATTTTTTGTGGCTACATAGTATTTCACTATATGTTCATATTTTAAATTTATTAAGCGAGTCTTCTGCTGTTGTATGTTGTGTTGACTTTGTTATTATTTATAACCCTGTCATGAACATCTTTACATATAAATGTTATATGGTTGTAACATATAAATGGTTATAGCTTTGATTATTCCTGCAAATAGAACTGCTGAGTCAGAATATGAGAGTACCTATTTCCTTGAATTGGGTATTTTTTTTTCCTTCTGCATACTTGCCAATTTGATAAACAAAAAAAGCAGTCTCATTTTAACTTGTATTTGATTAACAGAGTGGACTTTTTATGCACTGTGAGTTTATATGTTTCCCATGTTTTATTTGTGTGTTTAAAAGTTTTATATGAGTTATAGAGATGAACTTCCCCAATCAGTTGATCAATTATTTGTGTTTCAAAATACGTTGAATTTATAAATCGGTTTTGGAAGAATTTATATTCTATGACACTGAGGCTGGGCCTGGTGGCACATGCTTGTAATCCCAGAACTTTGTGAGGCTGAGACAGGAGGATCACTTCAGGCCAGGAGTTCGAGAGCAGCCTGGACAACAAAGCCTGTCTCTACAAAAAAACAAAAACAAAACATTGACTTCTCCCAACCATTAGCATAGCATATCTCTCTTGTGCCTTTCAGGAAAGATTTTCTTTTTCCTGTTTTATTGTATTGGATCTCCTACCACCTCTTTCTATTTGAAAAATCCTTAGGCTAAACAATGCAAAAACAGTGTTAGACTAGTAGCACTAGCAGGTGTTCTTGCCTCATACTTTACTTTTATGGGGATGTCTCTAGTGTTTTATTTACTCTTTAAGGATGATTTTGATCATTTACTTGAGATAGGTATTTTTAATCACAATATGAAATACCTTGTTATTCCTAATTTATTGAGACTTTTTTCCTTTAGATTAGAAATGAATATTGCAATTTACCAAAAGTATCTTTGGCATTTATAACAAGTAGTTAGCTTTTACTGTGTTTAGTCTGTTCTTGCATTGCTATAAAGAAGTACTTGAGACTGGATAATTTATAAAGAAGAGAGATTCAATTGGCTCACAGTTCTGCAGGCTGTACAAGCATGGTGCTGACATCACTTGGCTTCTGGGCAAAGCAGGAGGCAGGCACATCATATACAGCGAAAGCAAGAGGGAGGGGGTTGTGGGGGAAGGTACCACACACTTTTAAATGACCAGATCTCCTGTGAACTCAGAGCAAGAGCTTAATCATCACCAAGGGGATGGCCCAAGCCATTCATGAGAGGTCCACCCCTACGATTGAAATGCCTCCCACCAGGCCCCACCTCCAACATTGGGGATTATAATTCAACACGAGATTTGGTAGGGACATACATTCAAACTACATTATTTACTTATTTTCGTAATCAGTTATTAATAGATCTAATATTTTATTGACTTTGCCTTTTATTATAAAGTATAGTCAGGTAGTCTATAGAGCACATTCATAACTGTGTTGGTAGCAGGAGAATGTCTAGAAGCCACAAGTTATAAAGGGGGAAACAGGAGGAAAAGAGGAAATATAAAACAAGTAAACTCATTTACTAATTTTGCCCAAAGCCAGTGCTGCAGAACCTCAGCTGGGATCAGAATAAACAAAATTTTTTGAGAGTCTTGCTATCACCTAGGCTGGAGCACAGTGATGTGATCATAGCTCACTGCAGCCTTGACCTCCCAGGCTCAAATGATTATCCCACCTCAGCCTTCTGAATAGCTGGGACTACAGGTACACACCACCACACTCAGTTAATTTTTTTCTTTTTTGTAGAGATGGCGTTTCACCATGTTGCCCAGGCTGGTCTCAAACTCCTGGGCTCGAGCGATTCGCTCGCCTTGGCCTCCCAAAGTGCTGGGATTACAGGTATGAGCCACTGTGCCTGGCCAGAGCAAATTTTGACATAGATGTACATGCTTTGCATAAGTACATGATATAGAAACTTTTTTTTTTTTTTTTTTTTTGCGGGGTGAGGTGGGGGGTGTTTTCTGTTTTAATGCAGTCACCCAAATTTATTAAGTGACAATTAATGGCCCAAGTTACAGAGAGTAAGCCTTTGGCTGGCTGTCAGTCATAGCGAAGTTTTTTGTCTGCTTTGGTCTCCACTTCCACACTGCTATCACCCAGGGTAGGGATACAGAGGCAGTAGGTAGTAGGGATGAATTTTTAGATAAGATTTCTTCTCACAGGAAAGACTTGGCAAATTAGAGTGATGAGCAATGTAACTCTTTCCTTCCAAGGTCCTACCCAAGAGATAGGTTTCTTCTTCTTCAAGGTAAGTTAAAACTTAAACTTTCTAGGAAAAAAACTCAAAGAAAGGTTTCATTTTCACATTTCTTGGCATTCCTAGATAGTGGGTAGCAGTTTTACAGAAAGAATTGCAAGAAAGCAAAGCCTGGAACCTTATAGATTGAGACACTAAGCTTAAAATGTGATTTTCTCTTATTTTCAATTAAGCCAGAGTACAAATCTTAAGAGTACCATAGCTATTAATCCTCACTGAACCCTGACATGGTCCTGACATGGTCCCTGTATACACACATATGTTAGTAAGTGAATTTTTCTATAATATATTTTGCTCCTGTTTCACCTAGTGAGCAGAAAATTCTAAAAAAGGAATTTGTCATCTGCTCCCCTTCATTATTTTGAATTCGAGAGTGTATCAGTCATAATGAGTTTTGAACTATGTATGTGCTATGAATAAGTTGCTTTGAAATGATGAATACAAGTAATGAGAGTGGGAAGTGATGAAGCCTTGCAGTAATGATGCTTAAGGACTGGCTATTTTATTATTTTTAAGTTTGGCGCTTTGAAATATCTTCATTTAGATTGAGATGCTATTTAAGTACCAGCTGTGAAAGGAATAGTAACTAGGTAGGCTGCTGTGCCCAAGACAGTGAGCAGGCCTAGTTACAAGAATTGTGGGGTACGCGGATCAGTCAGTGTAAATGGTTATGACTTGCTATTGTGGCTGAAACAAGCCATCATTGAGGAAATGGAGATGTTCAGCTTTAGACTTAGGTGGAACGAGGGTGGAATAAAGGTTTTGAGTCTTCTGTGTTCATTTAATATCCTCAGTAGGCCTGTGTGGTATATATTGTTTTCTTACTACAGGTAAAAAAACTAAGTCTCAAAGAGTTTAAACAGTTTACCAGTATCCCACACAAATAAGCAGTAGACAAGATTCTGATCAAAGTCTCTGTGACTTTGAAGTCCAAGCTCATCCCTCATTCTCCCACTCTTCAGTCTAGAAGAGGTAAAATTCTTAAGAGCAACTCTTAGGAAAAAGTTTTTAAAACATAAATCAAATTCACTTAAATGAAACTATGCCATAACTATGTAGTTTGATTTTGAAAATCTCTGGTGCTTGAGGCTTATTACCTGAAGACAGATGTAGTGGATGGATTGTAAATTCCAAGGAATCGATGTTATTTTTAGCAAAACTTTCTCTGAGCCACAGATTGGTGGCAGTAATGGATTAGCTAGAGAAATGGTGAAAGTGAAGCTTCTGTAGGAATTTATCAATTTTTATTACATTTGAGGAGTATACATCTTTTAAAATAAAATTACAGCTATATCCTTACTGAAAATCAAGTATAATCTCTGATAGACTGAAGGTATAGTCAGAGTACCTTATTAATTCAGCAGAATGGGAGTGGTCACTGCATGAATTCTGTTCTCATACCCTGACATTATTTGGTAAAACTCTTGAGATTTAGAAAAGGCATAGTTCATAGATTTGTAGAAAAAAGTCTCAAGCAGAGATTGTTAGATTATGAATAGGCCTCAGGATATTTGTAAACACTGAAATTTTATGTAAAATTTTGTACCTGTGCACATTTTTTGAGCGAGAGGACTGACCTAAAAATAGTTATCAATTAAATATTGGTGTAGAGGGCACTGGTCTGCTGATACCTCTAGATAGATTAGAGGTGAATTCAGGAGTGGAATAAAGCAGTGATTCTCAAAATATGGTCAGGTGCCATGAGAAATGGACTAGTAAATTAAGTAGGTGAATTAAAGTTTGCTAAGATTTTATATTTACATTAAAATCAGTGGATTACTAGATTTTTCTGAGTTTATATCTCAGAATCTTCCTATTTCTCTTAAAAAGTTTTCTTCCTATGTTGTATTTGGCTATATACAGAGTTAGTGCACATGTGCATATACAGTGAAAAACTAGTAAGTGAACTGGGATATCTTGCCCCACCTAACTAGAATATGGCCAAAAAAGAAGTTAGAACCACTTGTCTAAAGCATTTGTTCCAGAGGGTGGAGTGGAATGAGTGTGGGGTTAAAGGGCAGTTAAAGATAGGGTTGTATGTGTCCTTATTTACTAGAATAAAAGTAAAGCAAATAAGAAGTGTGTTTAGGTTTAACTTAAATGTAAATCTTTTAAAAAGATTAAGTGTATTACTGAAATACAGAATTTATGAATAAGTGGAGACTTGCTGTTTTTGAAAGGTTACCACATTTTGTGATATGTTTAGGATAGTAGATGTCCATATTTTGACCTTACTATTAAAAACAAGTTCTTTGTACTTAATAGTTACCAAAACATTTATTTTCATTCGTGTTAAGTAGATCATGGGATTATGAGAAAATTCTAATTAAAATCATATTTACACAACTACAATCATTCTAGGTTTAATGAGGCGTATTTTTCGTGCCATTTTATTTTATTATTATTTTTTTTTTATTTATTCTAAAGAGACAGGATCTTGCTGTGTTGCCCAGGCTGGCTTCTAATTCCTGAGCTCAAGTGATCCTCCTGCCTCAGCCTCCTGAGTAACTGGGACTATAGGCACGTGGTGCTGCACCCAGCTTCTTATTCTGTTAATAGCTAATTATACCACTTAGATGTGGCCATGTTTTAGTAGCAAAGTAATACTTTAAATGTTAACGTGTATTTGAAGCCTGTGTCAAAGTATATTCTGTAAAGGCAAGTTTTACCTGTTGATAACTTAAATATATCCTTTGTGTTAGCAAGTGTTTAAATATATCTCAGAATTACTTAGGGACTCTGGTAAACAGTAAAATTAAGATAGATTCTTTGAAATGATTATCTGTGGGAGTATTTAATTTAGAAGCAAAATGAATATGTATTTGTGTATACAGTAACATGACAGTGAAATTTGGAGATGTCTGTTATATTGACTTTTATCCTTATGTAAATTTTATGTTTAAAGTGTAAGTAAATTTTATCTTTTGTTTAAAATGTAACTAAAAATCAGTAAGTCACTTTGACTGTTTTGCTTTTGAATTTGGTAAGCAGAATAACTAAACCTTCTTATTTTTAGTCCACCCTCCTCCTTGAAAATGTTTTTTCTTTGATTCTTCTACTCTGTAATTGGTTTATGTTGCAAATGTTTAAAAGCAATCATCACTATTAAGGAAGTAGTAAAAGAAAGTAAAATTCAAGCATTGCCTTTGGAGCAAGTTAGAAGAAATCAAAACTTGGCTGAACATTTACAAATCCAAACTGAGACCCAGCTGTGTCAGTGACTACCTGTTTGCAGACAGTTCTGAATTTGATTTCTTTATCTGTAAAACAAAGTATTTAAATTTGATTTTAATGATTTCCTTCTACTTGTGAAATCTAATAATTTGAGAGACTTTCAGGAGTCCTGATGCTTTTTCATTGTGTTCCTCTTCTCTTCCTTTGTTGCAGTGATCATCAAATACCAGATGCCTCAATTTAGACTAATTGAATAGAATTCCCGTGATGGAGTCCGGATATATACTTTTTACTTTAAATGAATAAATATGTATATATTTTGTGCATATACATATTTTAAAAAGCTCTGTTGCACTTATGGGTTAATTTACAAATATTTGCTCCTGAGAAATATGTAATCTCAGCCAGGTGCTGTGGCTCACACCTGAATCCCAGCACTTTGGGAGGCCAAGCCTGGCAGATCACTTGAGGCCAGGAGGTTGAGACCATCCTGGTCAACATGGTGAAACCCCGCCTCTACTAAAAATACAAAAATTAGCCAGGCATGGCAGCATACACCTGTAATCTCAGCTATTTGGGAGGCTGAGGCGCAAGAATCACTTGCATCTGGGATGTGGAGGTTGCAATGAGCCAAGATAGTGCTACTGCACTCCAGCCTGGGCAACAGAGCGAGACTCTGTCTCAAAAAAAAAAAAAAAAAAAAAGATGGGAGTCAGTCTTACTATGGATTTTAAAACAATTTAGGACTGAAACTTAAAAAAAAAAATTAGTGATATCGTTTGTATGAAAATACATGTTTTTGAATTTTTATATACAGGGATTTATACATACAACATTGGCTTCTGGGAATATCTTGATCGTGTTATAAGACTGGATTACCTTTTAGTACTTCTTAGTCCCACTTGAATCCTGTACTTTTCAATGAGCTGCATGGTATTTATGGACTTGATTTCTCTTTCTCAGATCATGACAGTTTCAGTGTATGAGTGAAGTACAGGTGTAGTCAGTCTTCTTAACTCCTAGCCTTTTCAGAGATGGTTGTCAGCCTCTGTTTTTGCCTCTCTCATTCTTTGTTTTAGTTCAGTTTATATTATCTGCTTTTCTTTGCTTCTGTCCTTGAGGATAGAATTGGTATCTTCAATTTTCAAACACCTTTCTAGCTTTTCCCTCACTAGGCAACTTCTGCCCCACTGCTTTGTTCTGTACAAATGTTTTTTTAAAAAAATGTCTCCCATTGAAAATGGAATGAACACCAAAACGTTAGCTTCAAAATGGCAAGTAATTTTGTTTAGTGCAGTAGAAAGAGGTTGATTGTTTTTTTGTTTGTTTTTAAATTTAAAAAGCCCTGTGCAATTTATCTTAGTGCATCCAAATTCTTATATCTGATAACACTGGGACCTGGCAATTTTTGACCAGGGAATAGTCCATTTCATGGAATACTCTCTTCATAAGTAAATCTGGTATTTATTAAAGTTTTTATTTTCTTAGCAGTTACCCTCTTGGCATGATAATGGGTAGGTGGATGCTGAAAGTAAAAGAAATTTATTCATATGACCACAGCTTAAGGAGACTCAGTGCTTAATGAGGAAGGAAGTTCTACATCTGATGCCAGTGGAGTTGTGAGGACTCTGACCTGTTGGTCGTAGTCTCGAGATAACTATTTTCTCTCCAACCATTAGAGAAACAAGGAGTTCACATTTTTTGAAATTTGTAAATATAGTTTTTCTTTCTATTGGGGTTACCCATGTATTTTCAGGGATTCTTCTATCTTTCTTTTATTCTTTTCCACTGATAGTTCCAATTATTAATATAATACCAGGAGTAACTATAATTGACTTGTTATAGCCCACATAGAAAATAAAATAATTACTAGTTATAGCTTTATTCTTTAAGCTTTTCATTTATTATTCCCTTAATTTGTTATTGTTAAAATAAATTGAGAAGAATATAGTAAAACTAAGTAGAACATACCTTTACTGGTTTCTTGCCATAATCCTGATTTTTCAGCAGCTATTATCGGATAGATAACACAATCTACAAATTTTAAAACATCTTTCATAAAACTTTCCCAGATAGAGCATAAAGTATTACGAATCAGTGCTTAGGAAATTGCAGTTGGGATGGTGGACAAGGTGATATAAGTTACTCTAATTAGTCGTAATCCAGAAACATCCTTAAGATTTATTTTTTATGTAATATTTTCATATGTTGTCCTGGCCGTTAGGAAGACTGACCTCATTTATATTGAAAATTATTATTTAGTGCTGTTATGGAAACACTAAATTGGGTGGTGGCTGGGAAGATGAAGCAAGATCCAAACACTAGAAATTGTCCTTTGTAATATCTTTCTTTTAGCCTTTTGTTTCTATTATTACCTCTTTTCTCTCAACTTGAAGCCCTTATTACCATAGTGTAAGTATAGTGCAAGTTTATCTCAGATTATCGCTATTATGTTCAGCCACCGAATTAATCTTTCTAAAACACTGCTTATTTAGGTCATTTCTGTGGCCTCTGGAGCCTAACCTGTGTTTACCTTTCTGTCCTTACCTTTCATTATTATTCCAGCTATCCCGTTTGTCAGCTAGACTAAATATTTAGCTCTCGCAACACTGTCTCCGACATTTTGACCCTTGACACAGGAGGTATTCCTGCCTTTAATGCTGTTCTTTCCCCTTTCCCCCGTTCTTCTCCTGCTGGGTGAATCTTTTTAAGGACCTACTTAAATTTGAACTCCCCTAGGAAACTTTCCCTAGTTGCCCCACTTGTAGTAGCTTTGCTTTCTTCTAAAGATTTATGGCATTTTTGTTTGTTTGTTTGTTTGTTTGTTTGTTTAAACAGTTCATTTGATAGCAAGCACTGGCTGATGTTTGTACTTAACCTTCTTTGTGCACTTATCTTTTTTCCCCCCAATACTTCTAAACTTAGTGGGCTCAGGGCTATATCTTTAAACTGTTTGCATTACCCACATTACTTAATATTCATTGATTTATTGCTGTTTATGAATAGTAAGTAAAAATGCTCTTCAAGTAAATTTCAAATCTGTTTGCTTATGATCAAGAACATCTGGCATTGTCTGCAGAAGATGCACCTGGAACTCAGATTGGGTACTAGCCCTTGTTAGATTTTTTTTTTAGAGCAATTAAATATGGTACCAGTAAGTTATCTATTTGAAAGGGGACTCCGTATATATTTTCAGGGAATAAAATAATTTTAAGAAATTTGGAATCTTAATTTTTTTCCCATAACACAGTATCAGAACAACACATTTGAGTAACGATAGTCATGTACTGCATAACAATGTTTTGTTTTGGTCAACAGTGGATGGACCACATATACAATGGTGGTTCTATATAATTATAAATAACTTTTTCACTGTACCTTTTCTATTTAGATACACAAATGCTTACCCTTATGTTACATTGCCTACAGTGTTCAAAACAGTAACATGCTGTACAGGTTGGCAGTGTAGGAGCAGTAGGCACTATATAGCCTCGGTGTATAATAGACCATGCCATCTAGGTTTATGTGAGTGCACACTTTAATGTTTCCACAATGACAAAATCACCTGTCAATGCATGTCTCAAAATGTATCCTATCATTAAGCAACACATGACTATTTTTGTTCATGTGCTGAGTCAAAGTTAGTTATAGGAATGATATCAGTACACTGTTGCAGCACAAAGTTATAGAGATTTTATTTTGTCTTTAAGTCAGAAAGATAAAATGGATTTGAAGTCAGTGATTCTCTTACTTTACCATGGTGCTACATTTTCTCTATATGAAAATAAAATGTTAATGTTTTGTTTGAATCAGTAGTTTGCCCAAAATGTTTCTTTTGTCTCATTTGACATGCCTTCTCTAGGGTTGATTAGTGTATAGAAATATTAAAATAAAACATTGCTCTTAAAAACCTATAGAGAATATTTAAATAACTTTTATGCCCTCTGTCAAACACCTAGAAAAATGTCAGTATTATTTCAAAAGCTGAAATGGGGAATATGTTTATCACATGCACAAAAATAAATGGTAGATTAGACTTTTGATCTATTAATTGTAAGCAGTGCCTTTTTTCCCCTATAAGCTATTGTTTTACCCATTGTTGTTGGAGACTCTAATTAGAATGTAAGTTCCTTAAGGGTAGAGATTTTATACAGGTTGAGTATCCCTAGTTCAAAATTCTTGGGAACAGAAGTGTTTTGGATTTCAGATTTTTTTTCTTTTGAATTTTGGGATACTTGCATTATACTTATTGGGTGGACACTCCAAATCTGAGAATCTGAAATCTGAAATGCTGTAGTGACCAATTTTCTTTGAGTGTCACGTCAGCGTGCAATAAGCTTCAAATTTTGAAGCAGTTCAGATTTTGGATTTTCAGATTTGGGATGCTCAACCTGTACTTCTTTGTGTCCTCAACATTTAATCAATGTTTTGCTTCCCAGTACCTCAGTAAACATTTGTTAAGATGGTAAAGTGTCTGGTTTTTTTTTTTTTTTTTTTTTTTTT
>NW_016808908.1:844724-862320 GCF_001698545.2 Rhinopithecus bieti | reverse complement strand
TTTTTTTTTTTTTTGGCTTTTGAGGAGTTTGTTTTATTGTAGGAGAAGGACTTTATTCTGATTTTATTCTATTTGTTTTCTTTTTACAGCCCCATTGACAAACCTTCAGATTCTCTCAGTATAGGGAATGGTGATAATTCCCAGCAGGTAAGATCTGAATACAGTATCACTTGATTTATTTGTCATACTCCGAAAGCGAGGTATTCCATGCAGGTGAATTTTCTAAAAATACTTTACTGACACAATTTAAAAACACTTTTGATGCTCATCTTTATTAATCATATTATAATTAGCCTTTTCCCCCCAGAATATATAGAGCACAGTTTAACACTTTTTTAATGACTCAGAATTATCATTATGACCAGATACTATTATCTTTAGAGTCTACTAATGTTATTGGTCTTCTTGACCCTGTGCCAAATGGTCCCAGGCTAGCATGCCTTCTGAGTTCTTGCTTTTAAGAATTGTATTCCTACACTACATAGTCCCCTTGCCCCTTGCTGTCTACTTTAATTTTCTGTTTCAGTCAAGTGTATTTGTTCCTAACAGTTTTTCCCTTCTTATTTCCCCCAAATGACTTTCAGCTTTGAAATGATAAGCCAGATAAGCTGTTCAAAGTTGAATCTACTGTGAAACTGAGTGGAGTGCTGACCATTAGAGCATGCTTTATGTCATCTTTTCTTATTGCTCAGGGACCTTTTTTTTGCTAGTTTTTCACTCCTTGAGTTTCTATACATCTTCTTACATTGGTAAAATAAATGTAATTTAGTCCCTTCCATAAAGAAGAGCCAGTCCTCCACAGTATTTGTGAAAACTTAGAGATCTAAAATACAATGCTTTTCCAAATGTTTTCCTGACACATTTTGTAAAAGAATGTGGAAATCTGTATATCCCCTTGTATATTTTAGTTGCACATTAAATTTTTTTACAGCTTAAAAGTAGTTGCAAAGGATGTAATTTCCAGCATATTAGAAATACGCTGGTATCTGAGAAGTTTAATGTCTTTGATTCATAATCATGTATTTGTATTATCTGTTATCCATTTAAAAAAATAACACTACTCTCCCTTTAACATCCAGACGTTTGACATTTTTTTTCTGGTGTGAACTAATTTTTTCTCTTGTGCCTGATTATATAGAGTTTTATCTTAATGCGAGTATAGTTTTTGCGCTTGAAAGAGCATATACTTCTCTTAAAAATAGGCATATACATTTTTGAATTGAAATAAAGATGTTTTTGCGGTCACAGACTTCAAATGCCAGTTTTTGTCTTCTGAATTTTATTAGTAGTATTGAGATGACACTATACATAAATGTAGATTTTAATTTTAAAAACCATGAAACAAGTAGTAATAAATAGTAATTATATTGAAAATTCATCTCTTAATGAAGAATAGGGCCATTTTAAAATTGGTTTTTGTGTATCTCTAGATGAATTTTACCTATTGGTAAAAGAGCCAAGTTGCAGCAGCAATCTGGTCGTGTTTTTTATTTTTCTAAGATGTGTTGAGATATTTTGTTCATATAAATAGGTAGATGGAAGGAGGAGTATTATATCAGTATCACTCAAGTCTTTCAATTTCTTCTGAATTAAATACCTAAAAATCATAGAAAGATTTATTATGTAAAATTATTTTTAATGATGTGTTTGGAAACAACTTAGATCTTTCTTTAATTTTCTTGAAAACTAAAATATTGAGAATCACCTAGCATGTAAAATGATCTAGTCATTACAGTCAGTCACTCTCTTATCACCGATCCATGTATTTCTAATAATTTGTGTTTGGTTTCTGGAAAGTTTTCACTCGAGCAAAATACTATAGTAAAATCCCAAATGAGAAGTATTATCTTCTTGGTAGTGAGAGAAGTAAGGTTGTATAAAGAGAGGAGACGGCCGGGCCCGGTGGCTCATGCCTGTAATCCCAGCACTTTGGGAGGCCGAGGCGGGTGGATCATGAGGTCAGGAGATCGAGACCATCCTGGATAACGCAGTGAAACCCCGTCTCTACTAAAATTACAAAAAATTAGCCGGGCGTGGTGGCACGCGCCTGTAGTCCCAGCTACTTGGGAGGCTGAGGCAGGAGAATTGCTTGAACCCGGGAGGCTGAGGTTACAGTGAGCCGAGAGTGCACCACTGCACTCCAGCCTGGGCAACAGAGCGAGACTCCATCTCAAAATAAAAAAAAAAGAGAGACTAGTTTAATCTTTTCAGGCAGACTAATTTTTTTAAAGAGTATATATGAAAGTTAATGATTTAATTGATTTTTCTGAAACTTCATGCTTTCATTAAAACATCTTCAAGTACCACAGTTTGCAAAGCACTATTCTAATACATTTAGTTGCAAACTTTTTAATTGTGGCTTACTAAAATGTATAAACATGTAGTTATTATTTGTTTTCCTTTTTTATTCAGATATCTAACAGTGATACGCCTTCACCACCACCTGGTTTGTCAAAATCCAATCCAGTCATCCCCATCAGTTCATCCAATCACAGTGCACGGTCCCCTTTTGAAGGGGCAGTAACAGAGTCACAGTCGTTATTCTCAGACAATTTTCGCCATCCCAACCCTATCCCAAGTGGGCTTCCTCCTTTCCCCAGCTCCCCACAGACATCCAGTGACTGGCCTACAGCACCAGAACCACAGAGCCTCTTCACATCAGGTATATAACAATAGTACCTAGTATTAGTAATTATGCTCTTAACATATTGTTGACAGACTAACATGAAACTCATTAGTGGATATATTTTTATCTTTTGCCTCTCTGTTCTCTTTTAATAAAAATGTAAATATTTAAACTACATGGAATTAGGTGGTTAGATACATAGTTGTGTGACCTAGAAATTACTCTATTAAAAGATTTCTCCAGAAGTAAAGGGTTATATTATTTTACCAATAGTAAAAAGCTTATTCCTTTGGGAATTTTATTTTATTTTACTTTTGGAGGTGGGGGTCTTGCTGTCTCACCCAAGCTGGAGTGTAGTAGCGCGATCTTAGCTCACCGTGGCCTCACACCCTGGGTTCAAGTGATCCTCCCACTTCAGCCTCCTGTTTAATTTTTTAATTTTTTGTAGAGACAGGGTCTTGCTATATTGCCCAGGCTGGTCTTGAACTCCTGGCCTCAAGTGATCCTCCCAACCAAGCCTTCCAAAGTGCTGGGATTACAGGCATGAAGCACTGCACCTGGCAAGGACTTAGATTTTTAATTAGATAGGTATTTTTATTTAATTAGATTTGTGTTTAAGATTTCCCCCCAGATGACAAAGATGTAAGTTATTTAGTAGTAACAGTTATGTTACTACTAAATGGTATTTTTGAACCATTTCCATTTTTATCCATTCTAAATTCTCTTATTACTATGAAAGGTGGCATAAAAGTAATATTGACAGCAGCACCTACAGAGCAGAAAATTCCAAAAAACTATAAGGATTAATATAAATAATTTTTAATTAAATTGTATTTTTTCTTAGTATAGAAAGCATATATTCAAAATTATTTGTACTTTGATAAATACATTTAAAAAATAAACTTTACTAATTAAAATCTGTTAAATTATATTTATTATTTTATTTCATGAAAGTGACTTAGGTTGGTTTTGATTATGAATGGTTGAGAGTATAATTGGAGTGTCAAGTACATTTTTTCCTTTGATTAGCAAAATCAGTCTATATCATTCAGTTTTTGAAGCTAGTAGCTTAAGAGTTAAGTAACTGCTAGAAGTATATAAGGCCTTTTGTAATTCTATGATCTTAATGTGCTAAGAAGTCACATAGATTTTGCACATACTTAATTTGTAATATGACATGTTTAACTTTTAGTAGCGTGGGTACTTATTAAGTACGAAAGTGAGCTGTGTATCTGATATTCATCACTATTTTTCTTCCCAACAGAAACAATCCCAGTATCATCCTCTACAGACTGGCAAGCAGCTTTTGGCTTTGGTTCTTCTAAACAACCAGAGGATGACTTGGGTTTTGATCCCTTCGATGTCACTCGAAAAGCCTTAGCAGACCTGATTGAGAAGGAACTGTCCGTTCAAGACCAACCTTCCCTTTCACCCACATCTCTTCAGAACTCCTCTTCACACACTACAACCGCCAAAGGTCCAGGCTCTGGATTCCTGCATCCTGCTGCAGCTACAAATGCCAATTCTCTCAATAGTACCTTTTCAGTCTTGCCCCAGAGGTTCCCTCAATTTCAGCAGCACCGAGCGGTTTATAATTCATTCAGTTTTCCAGGCCAGGCAGCCCGCTATCCTTGGATGGCCTTTCCACGCAATAGCATCATGCACTTGAACCACACAGCAAACCCCACCTCAAATAGTAATTTCTTGGACTTGAATCTCCCGCCACAGCACAACACAGGTCTGGGAGGGATCCCTGTAGCAGGTAGGTTCATTTAAAGCCTTTGAGAATTTTTGAATAACTCATATTTTCAGGTTGTTGGGTGGATAGGGAAGGAACTGTTGAATAACAGAGTATTAATATCTTGGAAATTTCTATGAAAGATTAGTCTGTATCATAATCTAAAGTATATTTTTCATTAGATGGATGCCTTGTAATATTGAGCTTTATAAGGATGGTGGAGTATTATACTTATTGTTTGGAAGCATTTTACTTGATAGGATAATTACCAAACTTTCATGTGGTATTTAAATGAAAAAGAAGAAAATGGTCTCTGAAGTTATGGTACTATAAAGTCCAACACCGTGGTGAAAATTAAGATTTTATATTCTAAAGTAAAATGGTTAAAAACATTTTTTTAATGATAATTAATGAGAGCATGAGGGATAAAGCCACTCTCTATCCACTTTTGGCAGTTACTTGTTTTGACTGATACACACATACACACACATCAAAACTGAGCTATAAATAAAGTACTTGAGAACTCTGATTATTAGTGTTTTACCAGCATGTCATATGTCTCAGACATACACCTTTTGTGAAAGAGAAATTGTTCAAGGAAAGACACTTTCCCGTTTGATCTGCCATGTTTTTATTTCTAGGGAAAAATATGAAGTATATATAAGGTAATGTAAGTTTGATGCCAAAATACTTCTGGTTTTGTACTGCTACCCTTGAAGGTTTCAGAACTTTTGGGTTTTAAGATTCTATATAACATTTTTTTAGATGAAGTATCTTCTTTATCCAAGGGAGTCATTCTTGTTAATAGTGTTCTCATTTAACTTTGGTTTTAGAGACGATATTAAAAAAAGTTTGTTCCTCTCCTGATTCTCTCAAGTGAAATAGAATCATGATTCTCTCAAGTAGAATACAATAGTTTCTCACTCTGTTAGAATAGTTCTTCACATAATTCATACAATTTATTGTTATCCCTTGTCAGGTATGGCATGGCACAGTATTATCGTAATAGGATGCTTTCATCAGCAGCAAGGCGTTTACTCTCTTGTTTTTAGCAAAGCTGATAGATGAATTTACAGAGGTCTATCAAAGTTCTTTATCCCTATTCCCTTTGGGACTGACAATATTTCATGTTCTAGACAAGTAGCTAGGTTAAGAGAGTATAGTCTGTGGCTGTTGACATAGTGTAATTAACCATTGATACAGTGAAGTTAATTTACATAAGCCTGGTAGCACCTAATGCAGTGACTTGCACAGTGATGGGACTCTTATTTGTTCATTTAATTAATGGTAGTAGGTAACCCAGAGTGACATTTTTCAGTCCTTTTCTTCTACATGATACTTGTGAAACAATGTGTTCAGTTCCAAATTCTCCTTTTATTTCCTTCCATTCAAGATAGCATACTAGAATGTAATTTTCTTTCATTTTGCTTTAATCATTTAGAAATGTGGCATTTTAATTACTAGTAGTGTTTCTCATAATCAATTATAACATTAATTAAAAGTTTCCCCCAAATCATCAAAACATTTAAAAATTAGACCAATTACAGTGAATATGAGGGTTCGTATTTGCCCATCAATGAATTAGGCCATGTGGGAAATATTAAAGATGTTTAAGATATGGATAAAATTTCCACATACTTAAAATATAGTTGGAGAGACTAAAATAATGTATGAAAGTGGTAACTATATGTATGATACTGGAATCTGAGAGACATCAATGTACCCTGTAATTCTTCATGAGGCTTCACTGAATAAGTAGGAATTGATCCCTACTATCGTATCTTAGATTTGGGTTAGGAGCAGGGGAAGAGGAAAGGCCTTTTATGTTGATGGAAACCTCCTGAATAAAGGCATAGAGGCAGGAATTAGTATGCCATTACATTGAGAAGTAATACAGCTACCTCCTATAACACTAGGTGCTTCTTAAACTGTATAGATATAATGGATGAGAAGACGAGAAACTCTTGACAATGAGACAAAATGGCATGGACTTGGAATGATAGGAAGTAGGATGCCTTTATGGGATTCTAGTTATTAGCTGTCTTCTTTTTGTGCTTTTATTTGACTTATTACATGATGATCTTTGATTTTCTTCCAATTTCATAGTCACCATATTATTCCTTAGCACTTAAGAGTAGTTTTAACCCTTATATTTCAAACCAATATTCTCGGAATGCCACACTGGTAATGAGAAATCGCTGATTAGTAAGTTTAGTTGTCCTTGTGTTGGTCATTTAAAATCTTCATCTAAAGTAGATGCTTTATGGGAAAAATGTGGCATTAAATTATGGTCCTATCTTTGTGGATTTTGTTTTGATTTTAAAATTTTACCATATACTCAACCATAGAGCATTAAAACTTTTTTTTTTTCCAGAGATGCTAAAAATGTAGTTACCATCTTTAGGTTCTGAATCATTGTTCTATTTGGTAGGGGGTGGGAGAGTTTATTTTAGATTTTCAATTTTAGGCTATGCAGACTTTCTTGGTATTTAAATGGTGACTTATGGTTAAGCTTATTATAAGGTTATTTTTAAGGCTCTGATGACTAGAGAAATTTTAGTTTTAATATACCGACATTTTAAAATTTTTTATCAAGAGTCTCACACACCAGAATCCTCTCATGGATTATAAATATTTGGTAGATGCCTCAGGAATGTGCTAAGCCTCAGAGCAGAATAGCTATGTAATTGTAGCCAGAAGATTTAGGATTTTCAGTAACTGTTATAAATAACAGAAAGTGAAAACCTGGAAAACTATATACATCTTAACTATGTCTAATTTGAAGCAATTTAATACCTAGGTAACTCACTTGCACCAGTTGTAACTCACTTGCACCTGAGTTGAACTATTGAAACGGATTCAACTTTGTATCTTCTAGCAGTTATCATGATACCTTACACAGGGCAGCTGTCACTAAATGCTTCAGTAATGGAGAGAGTACATACTTGTTTCAGTGGGACCTGCTACTTTAAGATATACTTAGACAATATTTTAAACTAATTCTACACTCTGGAAAGGCATATGTATATTTATTCTCTAAATATGTAGAGCAAAATATGGTCTCTGACCTATATGAGCAAATCAGAGATGGCAGTCACCTACATGTCATACAAATACAATGTCTACTTACTATATATTTGTACTTAAATTTTTATTTTTGGTTTGTTCAGTGAATTATTAAAGATTGATATATCTGAAACCTATCATGGGAAAAACAGTTGCCAGAGGTTTGACAGAAATGCAGCTTCCCTTTTTTTTGGTCTAATGGAAAACTTTTTTTGTGTTTAAAATTAGTAGTTATTTCCTTAATTAGGTGAAACCTTTTTTAGCAGCATTTGGTTTACTAAGTTTAGAAAGATTTTAAAATAAATATTCTTGGGGAAATTTTGATTCATGGGCAGGTATAGTAAATTCATTCAGATCTTTTCTTTATTATTGGAACCATGTGCTTTCTTTCTAAAAGTTATTTACCTTGTCCTAAAAGTGACTTTATTTTGTCCAGTTCCTTCATTTTAGGAATAGCAAAGCTGTGTTTCAGAAAGCTTAAATAATTTGTTAATGGTCACATACTCAATTACTAGTGGAATTAGGATAAGAACTTAGATCTCAAATTCAACAATGGAAATGTTTTTGCACTACAATGATGCCCTCCTTCATAAATGAAGATCACTGGCATGTGCTTTAACTTGGCTTTCTTCCCGTGGTAATTGATTTTTGCTCTCACACACTTGCAAGTCCCGTTTTATCAACAGTATCAACTCATGAGACAAATTGGCCCAGCTCAGGGGTGTATGGCCTATTGTTACAAAATAAAGTTTATCGACTTGATGGAAATCAGTCTCTTTCTTAGTCCTTATTAATATCATTTTCTCACTAAGAACTCTAGTCTGAAATTTGCTTTACACAACCTCATTGCTATGTACTTGGGGTTTATAAGAATCTTTGCCAATTTACTGAAAAACTACAAAATCACCTGTTATATGGATTGACAGACTCTTTTCTGCTTTGTCAGTTATCTTTCCAAATGTAATTTTGCAGATTTGTTTAAAAAAAAAAAAAACTCTGCCAAGTTGTTTTATTCCATGATGTTAAAAATTATTTGGAAAACATAAGTCAGTAAGCATTGTTGTTTCAAGATATACCTCAAAAAATATTTGATAACTGTTTAGGATTGGATTTTTTTTTTCATGTTTTTGTTAATTTAAACTTTACTTTTGAGAGGACATTTTTCTTTAAATTTTCTTTGTTTATGAACTGTTTTAACAGTGACTTGATTGAATTTTGAGTCATGTGTGAAACAAGTCACTTGTAGTCAAATAATTATCAGTTATAATCAGGATAACTGATCTCATTCATCTGTAATTCTCTGACCTAGAAGTAGTCATCTCATTTTCAGTCAATTGGATCATTGTACTATTTCAGTCAATTGGATGCATTTTACTATTTTTCAGTTACTTCAAAGGTAAACTTGAATTTTCAGATGCTGTATGTTAATTTACTAAGTTAATATTTATAGGTATTATTTCATTTTTTTTCTAGTACATAATTTATGCTTTTAAAACATGGATTTATAATTTTCTCTTTTAAAATCAGTTTTCACTTCTGTAAAGCAAGGTTTAATTTTTTCACAAAATACTATTAATATTTACCATTTATTAGGAGTATCTATAAGAGGTCCAATTGGCTTGGAAAAGAATGGCTTTCCTGGTCTTTTTTTTTTTTTGGTAGTATATTTATACTAAATCTATTATATTTGTTCTTATCTCTGACACAATATTACTCAGGATATATTTAGAATATAACTACTTTCCAGGTACTTGATAAGTTTATATTTTAAAATTCATGTCTTGTTTCACACCTGGATTCCAAACATTAAGCATGTATTTTATATATGTATCAGCATTCCAAATATTGAAATCATTTTTAAAGGGACTGTTAACAAATCTAGTCACCCATAACTAGACCATGACTGACTTTTCCACAGGGGAAGAAGAGGTGAAGGTTTCGACCATGCCACTGTCAGCCTCTTCCCATTCATTACAACAAGGACAGCAGCCTACAAGTCTCCACACTACTGTGGCCTGACAACAGAACTGAGAGGAGAGGATTAGACTCTGGGGTGCTTGCATGGGCAACTGGATTTTTGCATGATTCCTTTATGATTTTGCATTTAATGTATACACCCAAAAGAGCCAATATAAACGTTCCTGATGCCTACAGCTAGCGTGTTACCTCATAGTTGCTGAAGTATTTCTTCATTAGGCCTTTAACATAATTTATTAGTGTAATAATTTTGGCATTGTTTCTCATGAGTGATACTATTTCTAACTCATAAAAACAAAACTTGTAGTACTAAGATCCCAGGTGAGATTAGCTAGAATTGTTCTTATTTTGGCTCTATTATTAAAAAATTATACAAAGGTGATGGTAGTACCTTGTTTTCTGATTTGTGAAAAAATAATATCCTAATCTCCTGAAAAATTTGAAAATTAACAAGATAATGTCTGTTGCATTCTTTGAATACTTGAGAAGAAAGAATACATATAAAACAAAATCGGTGGTGTCATTTAATGCTTAGAAGGATATTGTTGGCGATTGTTTTTAGTTGTCTAGATTTATATCCTATAATATGCATTACATGTGTAGAAACTGTTTTGTTCTCTCTCTTTTGCACTTTTGCACTTTCTTTTTGAATGGTTGTTAATTATGCGTAGATGGTTAAAAGATAATTATAGCCTAAATGCAATATAATCTCTTTTCTAATGCACTGCCTAGTATACCAGGAAATGCCTCAAAAACAGAACTTCAGTTTATAGTTGACTTATCTGAAACTTGAATACCGAGTAAACATTGTATGTGAAAAGCAACCATAGTAGTGTAACATTGTTACTGAACAAACAGTAATTCTGTGGGTTATTGTTTTGGAAATTTCATTGTTTAATAATTAAAATGTGATAATAAGATAATATTATAAGTACCTGACCAGAATGAGACTAAGGCAGAAGAAAAGAGATTGGATGTCCTCTAAAATTAGGCCACCTAAATTGTAACAGATAATTTTAATCAAGAGAATAGTGGAGTACTTTATTAGGACATAATGTGAAGTGATATTTCTGAAAACACATTTCTTGAAATAGTTTTAAAACTGATAATAAAAGAAACTGTACTTAGTTCGGAACAATGGACAAAAGCTGATTCAGAAAACATGGCCATATTCTGCCTAAATGAAGCATCTGGGAAGAAAGGGAAAGTCATACCTCCTCTTGATATTTTAACCGTTGTGATAAAAGGTATGCTTTAATTTGTTTAAAAAAAAAATATGAAAGGGGATAGTGTGAATACAAAAAAAGAAGCCTGGAGATTGAAAATAATAATAGAACATGTTATTAGGAGATGGTACTTAATGTCATGTTGGAGTTTTCAAGGTTACCTCTGTATAAAATTGGATTACTTTCTACTAGATATAATGTGACAAATTAAATGACTTTATCCCAAGGTACAGTGAGGTAAACAAAAATCTATTCTTAGATATCCTTAGATTTGGTTAACTGAGGCTGTAGAAGCAGCGAATTGTCTAGCCATTTAAGTTATTTTTGAAAAATTCAGCGTAAATATCAATCGCTAATTTCTATCTAGAAGTGATTACAAGAACATTGCCAATTTGGAAAATACCAATAAAATACTGTAGACTTATTAAACATCAGCCTTTTACTATAGCTTAATTTAATTATGGTTTTCATTTTTTACTGTAAGAGGCCAGGACTTCATTTATGTCTCCTGTGGGGCTGAGGCTCTTGGGCCTTGTTATTATAACAAACTCTGGCTCCTTATAATGATGCTTACTAGCTCAAAGCTTCCTCCAGCCTTCAGTGTTACCCTTTCATTGCCTGGATCTTCTTACAAAGCGATAGCAAGTGGTTAGTTCCATTTGCTGCTTGGTGTTGAGAGATATACCTGTTAAATGAGGCTTCTTTCCTTTCTCATTCATAGCCAGTGTGGAAAAATCATCAGGTAGTTTGCCCAGATTTGCCAGAGCCCTAAATAAAATCCCAAAATGATCTCCCTGCCTGCTTCCCCTCCCCACTCCCACTTACATGCACACCATAAATCAGGAAAATGCTTTTTGGGCAATTAGACTTTGACTTCTAAATTTTTGCATAGAATGGCTAAACATGATCTTTTGACTCACTTTGTAATCCCTAGACCTTCCTTGTAAACTTCACCTTTTTGCTTACCTAATATTTTATTTAAATATGGTTATTTTCTAAAAACTGAAGTCTTAAAATCATAGTCATAATTAATTTTACACTAAAGGACAGAAGAAATTGTACAACACATAAAAGAAGCCAGCACTTCACATAGCAAGCAAATTGAAACCAAAATGACAGAAGAATGACAAATTCTTTAAAAGCTTCAGGTTTTGTTGTTGTTGTTAAATTCCTGCATGATGCATCATGTGCAAGGCAAACTTAATACACTTTTATACCCTTAACCTTTATAAAGTGACTAGCTTTTCCCTTAACACAGGAATTTTTAACCTGGAGCACAGACTTTTGAGAGTACATACAAAATTGTGGGTTTGTGTGCATGTACGTATGTCCATTTTTTTCTGGGGAGAAGATCCATAGTTGTTAGATTTGTGAAGGATTTGGTGACACGCTTCTCCTATCAAAAAAAAAAAAAAAAAAAAGAACAGCTGCCTTGAAATGTTTTTAGTGCCACTTTAGGGATTAGAGTCCTGTACTGAATGATTTTCGTTGTATGGTGAATTATAAGTGCCTCTTTATTTTCTCTAAGATTCCATTAGAAAATATTTTTTGACTAATAATGCTTGCCTTTTCATCCTATTATTGAGTTTTCGTTTTCCACATGCCACTTTTGTGTACTCTCCGCTTATTTTGACAAAGCATTAATTAAATATTTGAGTACCTATTCTGTATAGTGACTTGAACTAGATCTTGAGAGATATAAGGTTGAATAAAATACAGACCCTATCATCAAGGATAATTCTAGTGACAATTATATTTCACATTATTTCTATCAGGTCTTGATAATATTTTAATCACAGGAACCACCATAGCAGTCCAAACTCATTTTATTATTTATCATCTCTCAGTAACTGCTCTGATAGTGGCAACAAAGGGTATTGAATACTTATATTTCAGATTTTAAAATTTGTGATAATTTGGAGGGAGGTGAAAAAACCTCGCTAGGAAAGACATACGTTCATTATTCCACGTGTGTGTGAGCTCATGTCTCTTTCTCTTAGCATCCTGGGAATTAAGTAGAGCCTTCTGTGTAGGTGTTCCTTTAAAGAAAACAACTTTAATGCATTTTACCTCTACACGTTTCCACTGACATGGCTCCTATTTGTACGGTGTTCCAGGCACTGTCAAGACTGCCAGAGCTCTGGTCTGCTGTGACACAGGTCCATAGGTGCTCCCACAGAGGCATTGCCTCAGAAAGACAAGAGAGGAACAAATTGCCGTTGCTTTGAAATCTTACAGTGGCCTGTAGGGGTTGGGATAGGGCAGTAAGGAGATCAGTTGGGGTATTCAGGTACAGGTAAGCTTGGATAAGTATGCTTAAAGCCTTGAAAACCAGAAGAGTTTAGTCTTGATGCGAATGTGGTCAGTGGTAGAGAACTATAAGTTCTTGGCAAAAATGTAGCTTGATCATAGCATTTTAAGAAGAGTAATTGGGTAATAGATTTGATTGCAATTAGGACCAGTTAGAAAGTAATTCCAGTAATATGCCATTGCTGGCCAGTGCAAATAAGTTGGCCTAGACTAGCACAGTAGTGGTTGGAATGGAGAAGAACTATGAATTAGAAATTGGAAAGCATAAGAGCTGAGAAAAGGCCTTCAGATATGGTTAGATCTCTGATGATCTTTAAAACTATAACTTTCAGAGAAAGGTACAGAATGGAAGCCCATCGTTTTAGGATGAATGAGGAAATGCCAAGAATATGTATGCAGCAATCAGTGACTACTTAGTGTTAAGACATTTGACAACAAAGTTGAAGAGAAAAATAAGATGCTAACTAGGTGGGTGGTAGATCTTAGAAGGCATTGCTTTAATATAAGAGAGAAGAAGAACCTAAATATTTAAAGGCAGACCATACAGAGCCAACTGAGAGGAAGAGATTGGCAGTGCTGAAGAGAAGATAGCTCATTCAGTAGGATAACAGATGTCTTTGGTGGGAAGAGATAAGCTCCTGAGAGGAGCATGTGGGTTAGCTTAAGAGAGGTGGGCAGCCAGGCACGGTGGCTCACGCCTGTAATCCCAGCACTTTGGGAGGCCGAGGCAGGCGGATCACGAGGTCAGGAGATCGAGACCATCCTGGCTAACACGGTGAAACCCCATTTCTACTAAAAATACAAAAAAAATTAGCCGGGCGTGGTGGCGGGCGTCTGTAGTCCCAGCTACTCAGGAGGCTGAGGCGGGAGAACGGCGTGAACCCAGGAGGCAGAGCTTGCAGTGAGCAGAGATCACGCCACTGCACTCCAGCCTGGGTGACAGAGCGAGACTCCATCTCAAAAAAAAAAAGAAAAGAAAAAAGAGAGGTGGGCTGTATCTTCCTCTGTGACTTGTAAGAGCAAGAAGAACCTGGAGAAAGAGAAAGATGAGAATTGAGGAAAGGGCTCATATGAGTAATTACTAAAAGGCATTATTGTTTGAAAACGGGGGTGAAAGTGGAATTGGGAGCTTGTTAAAGAAGGAGATGTAAAAAAAAAAAAAAAAAGTCTTCTGTGAGAATAAGCCCAGAAATGCATTGTAAATATTTGCTGTATGTTTTTATATAAAGCAAGATAAGAGTCAGCTTAAAGATCTCTCAAGTTCAAATATATATGGTTTTGTATGTTCCTCTGGTTTAGCACAAAGCATGAGTGGAAAAAGCGAATATTGAGAGTTTGGTTAAAAGGGGAAAAAGACAAAGACGTAGAGACATTCAAGAAGACCACAATGAAATGCATGATCTTGTGCCAAGAAGAGTCTATTAAGGCAGTTTCCTGTGAAGAAATGGTGTGAGTGATGTGGAAGGGAGTTGAATGATTTTAGATTTTGACAATGACAAAGAACATGTTAGTGTTGCTAAGGGAGTGATAACTGGGAGACTGTGGCCACTGTGATAACCACTCAGTGCTAAATGGATGATTGAGAACCAGAGAAAGGAGAGGGCTGGAGGTTGGAAAGAAGCTTGTCTTTTGTAACCGTTTGTACTCTCTCCTCCAGTCTTTTCATGAGTGTAGGAAGTCAAATTATGTGAGAGACAGAGTTGTAGAAAGCCTGGAAGCAATTCCGTGCATCCGCAGTTGGGCACCTGGGGAATCCTGGATCAGGTTTCCAGTGAGTTGAAAATGATGAAAGGAAAACTTCCTTCCTCAAAGCATGGTAGGAGGACATGGAAGCAGAGTGCTGTGGAGGACCAGGAAAAGCCAGGGATGAGATGAGACAGGTGTAAGTAATCAAGCCCCAGTGAGTGTGAAGGATTGGTAGAAATGTTACTTATGATGTGAAAGATTTAGACAGAGGGTTTAGGTATGGTGTATGATGAGTTTGGTAGTTGTGGAGCCCTTATTACAGGTAATATAGCTTCTCCCAAACTCAAAGGCAAACTGGAAAGCTTTCTTAAAAATGGGCTTCCACCTATGAAGGGAAAGTATCTCTTCTTACATAGTTGGTTTAGGTAGGTCATTCTGCTTTATTTATATATCAAATAAGAATTAAAAATAAAGTATTGGTGAACAGTAGAGATAATAATTTTATTGTAACAGGTTATAAAATATTTTGATAATTTCCCCAAAGAGAATGTACTATATGAATAAATAAAATCTACAAAATATTGGGCTAATTTACCTTGTTTCTTATGTTTTGTGTACTTAGGAGGTGACCTCTAGGAAAAAATTGCTGAAGAGGTGGTAGAGCAGGGTGAAGATACTGTATACTGTTATCCCTAGGTATCTGTAGGGGATTGGTTGCACAGATAGCAAAATTCTCGGATTCTCAAGTCCTCAATATAAGATAGTGTAGTATTTGCATATGACCTGCACATATATGGGAGGCTGTATATTTTAAATAATCTCTAGATTACTTCTAATACCTATTACAATGTAAGTGCTATGTAAATAGTTGTGATACTATATTGTTTAAGAGACTAATGACAAAAAAATCTGCGTGCTTAATAAATTACACAGTTTTTAAAAAAATATTATCTGTTCGAGGTTGGTTGAATCCACAGATGTGAAAACCCCAGCCCAGATACCTGGGGTCAGCTGTGTTTTTTTGTTTTGTTTTGTTTTGTTTCTCCTAGTCTGTTAATAGCAAATATTCCCAGTTTGGAAGCAACCTTAGTTTTCTAATAAAGTATTTTAAAACTCACTCCATATATGTCAGCTGCAATACCAACTGTGACATTTAAAAAGGATAATGCTTCAAAGTACAAATCATTGCTCAAGAATACTGTTTGTGAAACCTTGCTGATGGATTGAGAAGCCACTGCTCCTTGGACCTCCTTACCACCCTGTGATTTGCTTCTGTGAGTTGTAATCGAGCCACCTAACGTTGCTGGTCATACTAGCCTTCCACTTCTCAGTCAGGGGCTATTGCCATAGAATCACTCTTGATAATTCAAGAAGCATTAAGAAGATTGTACTCTGTTTTTTGGTCTTTTAGAGAGTCTTCTCTGGGTTTGACTTATACAGAGATCGAGTTTAGGTACCTAGAACTGAGAACAAGCCTAAGTAACCTAAGCCACTTGAGAAATGGACTGAAGTACCCAGATGTTCCATGAAACAGCTTGAAGTTGTTGACCTTGAGAACCAGTTCCTTTTCTCCAGGTTCCTCTTGACCACACTTCCTAAGGCAGCTATTGACTTCACTGTCTTAGCCCACTTTACCTTTATTCTAAAGGTTCCTGGAAGCTCCAAGCTGACCCTGGAACATACTGTGCTCATAACAATTTTGTTATTCCAGCTCCTGTTGGGTGCTTAGACCCACTATTGTGCTGTTACAAAGCAACATCCCAAAATGCTTTTTCCTCTTACATAATTTATAAAACCTTTAATGCACCCATTACCTTTCTTTCTTTTTTATAGTGGGTGAAATTCACGTAACATTCAATTAATTATTTTAAAGTGTATGATGCAGTGACCCAGTACCATTCTTTAATTATCTCAATGGTAAAAGAGCAGAATAAGTAACCTACTCTGCTGAAAGAATTTTAGTCTGTTCCTTGTTGGGGCTGTGTGGTAATAGCTGCTTCTAGACTCTGTGTTTTACCCAGTAGGCTAAAAGGCAAATATTAAACCTTAAAATATTCCGTATTTCTGCACAGCAGTACTACTGCAACTTAAGCTTGTGAATCAAGCAACTTTTTTTGAGACGGAGTCTTGCTCTGTCGCCCAGGCTGGAGTGCAGTGGCTGGATCTCAGCTCACTGCAACCTCCGCCTCCTGGGTTCACGCCGTTCTCCTGCCTCAGCCTCCCGAGTAGCTGGGACTACAGGCGCCCGCCACCTCGCCCGGCTAATTTTTTGTATTTTAGTAGAGACGGGGTTTCACCGTGTTAGCCAGGATGGTCTCGATCTCCTGACCTCATGATCCGCCCGTCTCGGCCTCCCAAAGTGCTGGAATTACAGGCTTGAGCCATCGCGCCCGGCCGAATCAAGCAACTTTTATACACCCTTTTAAAAAGGTGGTGGGGGGCAATGCAAGGAGCTCAAGGCAAGAGACACTTAGGAGATTTGCTTTTCTGAGTGGTAAAAATGTTTGAAGCAACTCTAAATAGCTTTGAAATGCTAGTAACAGTCTTACTGTCTTCATGACATTTAATTAGCATTATGTAAGAAAGCGTTTGTTTAGCAAAGGTAAACCATAAGCCTAGCTCTCTGTATGCATGTGCAGTTGAATGTGTGTGTGTGTGTTTTTTGTTTGTTTGTTTTTTTTGAGACGGAGTCTCGCTCTGTCGCCCAGGCTGGAGTGCAGTGGCCGGATCTCAGCTCACTGCAAGCTCCGCCTCCTGGGTTTATGCCATTCTCCTGCCTCAGCCTTCCGAGTAACTGGGACTACAGGCGCTCGCCACCTCGCCCGGCTAGTTTTTTGTATTTTTTTTTTAGTAGAGACGGGGTTTCACCGTGTTAGCCAGGATGGTCTCGATCTCCTGACCTCGTGATCCGCCCGTCTTGGCCTCCCAAAGTGCTGGGATTACAGGCTTGAGCCACCGCGCCCGGCC
>NW_016808908.1:834003-844268 GCF_001698545.2 Rhinopithecus bieti | reverse complement strand
CCGTGTGTGTGTTTTTGTATAAAGCAATTTTCAGTTAAATCCTCCACTTAATGAATGTAGCAGAGGAAGATGTCTCAGGTCATTTCGGTGACCTATGACCTATGTCTATTCATGTATTTATTCTTGCTGTGTCCCAATTAATTCGTATCTTCAGGATAAATGCCATATTTTTATTGTCTTTCTCCAATTATTTTTTGAAGGAACCAAAGACCCTATTTAAATGCAATAAGGTTGTAATACTGGTGCCCACTTCACCCTGGTCATGTTTTTTCTGAACAGATATTTCATAGCTTTTCCTCATCAAATTCCAATCCCACCACTAAGATACCCATCTATGACACAGTCTTTGGGAAAACCCAAGGAAAGGATAATTTAAAAATGATTTGTTTTGGAATCATGACACTTCAGAGCTATGAATAAATAAATATAGTCTAACAATCCTTCTAAAGACCAAGTAATAACGATGATAATAAACAAGGCTTCAAAGGATTGAGATTTGTCTATAGTCACATTCTAACAATTTCTTTAGCCCTCACCATGTAAATGTGCTTTCATGCTTGTAACTCAGTGGAGGAAAAAACTTTTAAGATTCAGAATCTGTCTCTTCTGTAAACATTGTTGTGTCTTACAGTTTAATTATAGTAGTTCTCTCAAGTCAAGGGCTTACAACTGTGAATATCATTGCAAACAATGAATTTGAAGGCTTTCAAAATGACCACCAGCTGGCAGCTGTTGTCACAGATCCTGTAGGTTTTCAAAGCTGCCCTGTGTTAAATGTGGCCCAGTGATCTTAGAGTAACTTTAGCAGGGGAAAAAATTGTAACCTTGCAGGTACTCTTAAAATAAACTTACGGTAACTACATAATTACCAGTGTTAGAACTAAAAGAGTAAAACAGGTGAAGTTTAATTTACGCAGGATTTTTCTGCAGTACCAAAGAGAATTTAGGGGCCAACACACATAACCTGTAGACTGGTGACATCTCTAATATTACAAAATGGAAAAAAATTGTAGTAATGGCACTAAGATGTATTACATACACACTAAAGGTGTGATCTCAGATTCATCTTTGAAGAAGAGCTATCCTGTGCTACACCATGTAGAATGATAGCATATCTTTTGATTTTTTTTTTTTTTCCAATCAAGGAAGTTGTTTTCAGCATAAGGAAAACAGGCAGAGCTCCACAAGGATTTAAAGATGATAATGCTGTCACCATCTCCAAGAAGAAATGCAAGAAATCTGCAATCAACTTTTGTAGCCTAGCACTGTTTCTTAATATAGTGAGATCTTGGCCTAAGGACTGCACTAGCGTTTACACTCTTATCACGCTTGCATACAGAAATAATGTATCGATGAAACTGAAAGTAGTGATCTAGAACTTTAGTGGGTTGTTCTAAAACATTGTCATGTTATATGTTGGCATTTGTAAGAAGTCTGACAACTATTTATTTATTTTTATTTTTTCCTTTATTACATCTGTATGTTTAGTATCCAGCTAAAGGTAAAAGATTCCCTGGGTTATGACTTCATCAGCCAAGTAGGAAGTTTTGTCATTGGCCTTAAACTGAATGTTTGGTTACAGCCATAGTTCCACTTGGGTTTTCTTTGTTAAAAATGTTAGTTTCTAGTAAAATTCATGATTATGGATGGCTGATATACATATATATACACACACACACACACATATATACACACACATACCCTACTTCCCCCAGACCCGTTTAGAGTAAGATTTGCTACCAGATAGGTTTCCTTTTCCTTCTAAACTTAACATTTACTAATTAATCTACCCGTAGTCTTCCCCTGGTTCCAGACAATTGTAACATATCTTGGTTTCTAGTCTGCCCATTGTTGATAGATGTAAACTCGTAAGACCTCACCTGCATTTTAAATGGTAGTGACTAATTGAAATGAAGCATATTATTAAAATAAGCAAGGATTTTATATAATCTCCAAATAAACACACAAAGCCCTGCAACCTTTGTTTTGTAACTTGCTTTCAGGTTTTAACTATTGACTATTATGAGTCTCCTTCTGATAGCTTGCGTTCACCTTTCTGTCCAGTTTCTTTTTCTTTGGTCAAAGAAATTTCTTTCTCCATGTAATTTACCACAATTAGCAAGGAGATCATGACTAAATCTTAATGTACACTACCTGTATGATTTTCCTACTGGATCCCTGACAGGCCTGAATTTTCCCTTTTCTTCTTCTTCTTTTTTTTTTTTTTTTTTTTTGAGACAGGGTTTCCCCGTGTTGCCCAGGTTGGAGTGCAGTGGTGCAAACACGGCTTACTGCAACCTCGACCTTCCTGGCTCAAGTGATCCTCCCACCTCAGCCCCCCAGGTAGCTGGGGCTACGTTCACACACCACCACGCCTGGCTAGTTTTTGTATTCTAGACAGGTTTTGCCTTGTTACCGAGGCTGGTCTGAAACTCCTGATCTCAAGTGATCCATGCGCCTTGGCCTCCCAAAGTGCTGTGATTACAGGCGTGAGCCACGGTGCCTAGCCAGTTTTCCCTCTTCAATGTGCGTTTTAGTTTCCCCTAGCCTTATTCTTCAAAGGAGAGAGGTCTCTCCCCATCAGTCTACTAAGTGTTTTCTCAGTCTTTTTACTCAATTACCAGAGTCAGCAGACCCTCTGTCTCCCCAGTAACTACTCTTACTCACCTTTCAGCTTATTCCAAACTGCCTTTGATCCTAAACGAGTATATATATATATTTTTTTTTCCTCCTTCTGCCTCTCTTATTTTTATTTTGTTTGAGACACTCCGTCACCCAGGCTGGAGGGTAGTGGCGCAATGTTGGCTCACTGCAACCTCCGTCTCCCAGGTTCAAGTGAGTCTCCTGCCTCAACCTCCCAAGTAGCTGGGATTACAGGTGCAGGCCAACACGCTTGGCTAAGTTTTGTATTTTTAGTAGAGACAGGGTTTCACCTTGTTGACCAGGCTGGTCTCAAACTCCCAACCTCAGATGATCCGCCTGCCTCGGCCTCCCAAAGTGCTGGGATTATAAGCGTGACCCACTGCGCCTAGCCCTCTCTCTTTTAAATCAAAACAACACATTTAAACAGAAATGATAGTCTGGATTTTGGAGCAGATTGGGGAATGACCACAGCACTGTAAAATTCTGAATCAATAAAGATTTTGACATTGTAAAACTTGGGCATTTTCAGTTCCCCAACTTCTAAGATAATTCTAGCTCTTATAAAAAGTCAACACTGCTCAACAATATGACTAAAATTCAAAGTTTTACAAATGTGGTTTTTAATAAATTTTTTTTCAGTAAAGCAGTTCTAATTCAGTTTATAGCTCTAGCATATCTGAAGTAAGAATATTGCTGTTTCTGATTTGTATTTGAAAATATTTTCATCTATTCTTTTTTGCCTTTCTTCTTTTGAAATAGGATTCAACATTGACTGAGAATTGGTTCTGTCAAGATTGTCTCTGGAAATCTGTCCCTAATTCAACTATAAATTATAGCTAAGGATGAACACTTAAATAATTATATATTAAATGATTTTAAACTAAGGCCCCCGAGTGATGTGATGAGCATATGAATTTTTGAATGCAGGGTCTTCTGAAACTCTGTCTTCCACAGGAGTATCATCATATAGGTCTGGAAAAGATGTGTTATTAAGACTTAATTCCTTTTAGATTGAGACACCATTTGCAAATTGAAAACAAAATGTTTGTATTTCCCCTAGTATGTGAATATACTGTAAGGAGGAATAAAAAGCAAAATCGTCTTTTTAAAAAACAGACTATTGTTTAGAGCTATTTTAGGTTCACAGCAAAATTGAGTGGAAGGTACAGAGACTTCTCATTACATTCCCTGCCCCTGTCACATGCACAGTGTTCTCCATTATAAGCACCCCCCCAACCAGAGCAGATATGTTACAGTGGATGAACCCAGTTGATGATCTGGGTGATGAACAGGTGGCACACAGAGGCGTTTCAGGGTCGTTTTTAGAAAGTACAGATTAGTTTTAAAACTAATGTAGCTTTTTCAGATTGTCGTCTTCTACTTAGTAATGTGCGTTTTAGTTTCCCCTAGCCTTATTTTTTAATCACACATTTTACATAGCTAAAATAGTTGAATTTCAGAATATAAATGCTTATTTTAAAAAACAGACATTTGTTTTAAACAAATCTGAAAACCTTAATAAATGTCTCTTGTTTTGGGTAACTAGCACAATGGGAAAGAACTCTTAAAGATGTATGTTTGGTCTGTTGTATTGGAAATGTTTATCACCATGACTATATCCATCTCCTTTTCATTTAGTTTTATAAAATAATGAAGTTATATCATTTTCTGAAATAATTTTTCTTCTGAAATTAAAGTAAATCATCGTTTAATGCCTAAAAAGTACTCTCTAAAAATGAAGCTTATAAACTAGATTACGAAGAATCTGTCAATTAAAACGATGTTTCAGAAAAGTGAAAATTTTATTCTTATTTGGGATTTTTGTTATGTTGATTTAAATGCTTAAGACAATTTGATGCTGATAGGAGCCATCTTTTAGAAAAAGATAAGACTGACTGATCTTCACTATTGAAATAAAAGTGTGCTGTGTAATCAAATGCAGTAAAGAACTGGGTTTGATGTTTTAAATAACTTTTAGATAACTTGAGAGTCTTTTCATTTGGAAAATTATGAACATCAGCAATCTCAGGAATTTCAATAGATATATAACCATAAAGAGATTTGCTGTATAGGAAGCAAAATACTTTCATCTGAATGTAAGCCTGAAGAGAAACTTCTGCCCCAGTAAAAATATTTTATTGCCACTAAACAATCAAAAGCTATTACTGACTTCATTTGGAATGGCCAGTCCCGAGTGATCTGCTAAGAAATAAGCAGAACTTCACTTGACTAGCCTTAAAAAATAAAAAATGAAGAACAGCATGGCTTTTAGGAGGCTGTTAGAGAATGTCATAGCAGCAAGCTCCAGAGAAAATGGTACAGAGTAGACATGCAATAAATGTTTGTGGAAGGAAAATTGATGGTTGAAAGTGGTGTCAGTTCTGGAGGCCTGCAAAGCATGGATCTATTTTGTGTTAATCTGGACTTTTGGAAGCATTCAGTCAGATTCATTTGCATATGAGTTATAATTCATTTTTTGGTTCTATTCTGGCATTGTGGTGTTCATTGTTAAGATTTTGCCCCCTACACATCACCCACTCACTATGTGATTAATTTTTCTTCTTCCTTTTTTTTTTAACCTCTAAATTTGGGAAACCTCAGCTCTTGACTTTTCCTTATTTTTCCAACATCCCCTGTACACACATACACACACACACACACACACACACACACACACACACCCCTTTTGTTTATTTATTTTTTGAGACAGAATCTAACACTGTCATCCAGGTTGGAGTGCAGTGGCACGATCTTGGCTCACTGCAACCTCCGCCTCCCAGGTTCAAGCGATTCTCCTGCCTCAGCCTCCCAACTAGCTGGAATTACAGGTGCCCACCACCATGCCCGGCTAATTTTTTCTATTTTTTAATAGAGACAGGGTTTCACTATATTGGCCAGGCTGGTCTTGAACGCCTGACCTCGTGATCCACCCACCTCGGCCTCCCAAAGTGCTGGGATTACAGGCATGAGCCCCTGCTCCCAGCCCTAACACACACCTTAAAAAAAAAAACTAACATTTTTCTATCAAGTGATTCCTCATTTGTGATACCCATAAATCTATATATAAATATTGGTAAATCTTCCGTGAAACACATATACGCAGTTCAGAAAGTCTCTCTAATACCTGCTTTTTCAGAATGCTTCGTGTGTACTCCTGAGGTGTTTTAGGAGCTTCATACTTTGCTAGGTAGGGAGTTCTTTAGGGCAAAATTGTTAGAAATTTTTCGTCTTGGTTAAGCCAAAGTCTTTTCCAATTGTACTTCTTAGGTGCATTTTGTTAAACACATGAAGACCACTTGTCTGTTAACTTTTGGATGTAGATCAAACAGCCTCACTTCTTTGAACCATTCCATGCTCAACATGATTTTGAATTCTCTCAGTCTAATTCTCCGTTACACACATTTTGACTTGATGTTTCCTTTCATAAAATATGAAGCTCACACTTGAATATAATCCACATATGATCAGATAATAGATCTCTTATTAAAATTTGTTACTGATAGTTGTATTTTCCCTTATGTTTACAGAGTTCTTTTATAAAAGTATCTTGTAGGGTAGTTATCTCCATTTGATAAATGAGAAACAGGGTGGTTATAATTTGTGATTTGCCTAAGGTCATACAATTGCTAATTTAGACATTGTACATCTATTTATATGGTCTTAATGTTACTTTTTTAGGCATTCCATTACCCAGTTGCCATACCAAGTATCATAAGCCTATTAAGCAAAACCACTCCACCTTTTCCCATACACGCTAATGATTAGATCTTTTCCATTCTGCCCTTTCTGAATGCATTTTTAAAAATCTAATTATCTGTTAAATTGTATGTGTTTGGATTTGGTATTGTTAGAATGTATCCTGTTTATATATCCCCATCTTACTAGTTTGTGTTATGAAAGAACTATGTGATTATAAAATGATAGATGCATGTTATTAATAACACTATTAATAGCATTTGTCAAAGAATGTAAGAGTTTTGAGAATAGTTGCAGTTTCCGCTATTCTGTCATCTGTAGAACTGGCTTTCCGCTTGCATATTTAAATGAACTTTGTGGGTTTTGTTAAGTATAATAAAAAGCATGGGGTCAAATATAACCCAAGAGTATTACAGAGACTTTTAGGCTGACTCAGTATCTCATATTCTGTGTAGATTCATCTAAACACTGCTGTTATCCATGCTATACTTTACCATGTTATCCCAAAAGGGAACCATCAGCAAATTTTACCAGAAACTGCTGAATTCAAGACATATTCCAGATATATTATACTTCTGACATCCTAGGAAGCCTATCCAAAGAATAAATTACTTTGATAGAATTTGTTCTTTATGAAAATTCATTTTGACTCTCATTGATAACTTTATTCCATTTTTGGGGAGGATTGAGCAATCAGTGGGATGGGAACAGAGCTAACTACAAAGTCTTTCAGTTTTGATGGGCAACAGAAGGGGAAAGGAAGTGGGCCGTGGGATATATAAGGACTTTTCCAATGGAAAACAATTGTTAGTGGAACCTCTATGACTACTTGTTCAGTTTCAGAATTAAACTTCCTGTATATTTTAGGTGGAATCGAGCTGAGTTCTAGTCGAAATGCTACACATTATTTCCCATGAAAAATACCCCCAAACACAAGCAGAGAGAACAGTGATTGATAAACCCATCATATTCATTTCTAAAGAAATCATCAAGCCCAAATGTTTTAGAATTTTCTGAAGAACTAATTCTAGACTGGGCATGGTGGCTCAGGCCTGTAATCCTAGCACTTTGGGAGGCAAGGCAGGCAGATCACCCAAGGTCAGGAGTTTGAGACCAGTCTGGTCAACCAAGGTGAAACCCCGTCTCTACTAAAAATACAAAAAATAAAATTAGCTGGGTGTGGTGGCAGGCGCCTGTAATCCCAGCTACTCAGGAGGCTGAGGCAGGAGAATCGCTGGAACCTGGGAGGCGGAGGTTGCAGTGAGCCGAGATCGAACCATTGTACTCCAGCCTGAGTGACAGAGCAAGGCTTGGTTTCAAAAAATAAAAATAAAAAAATAATAATTCTAAGCATGTTGCTTCTAGAGTCCGCCATTTCCTCCATTTCTGGTACTTGTTTAACAGTGGTTTTGTGCTCTCACCTGTGAAGATTAAGAGCCTGGGATAAAACTCATTTTCAGTCTAAAGATTTAAACTCATTTGAATTGAGTAGATGCTTTTGTGATGTCTTTGCATCTCTCCTGACTTAACAGTTCCCTTCTTCACATTACTAAATCTGTCCTTTTGGTTAGAAGATCATGCTCTTATCTAAAGATAGAAAGAAGCAAAATGAACATGGAACTACATTGCCCTACCTTTTCTCCTGTCTTAATATGGCATCAGGCTGAGCAGTGGCCTTTCTTGATATTCCCCTTATTCCAAACATAGCTTTGTCTTGCTTTCAGCATTTTTCACTTTCCCCAGATCATTATGTATTCTGACTTTAATCCATAAGAATTATACTTTTATATACAAGTAGGTTATATACCTCTACCCATCTTTTCTTTCTTTTCAAATCTAATCCCATCAGATTCTCCCTGTGTAACAACTTCTTTAGATTTCCTCTAATTTTCTTTTCCTTATAGATTTATTTACTACTGCATAGTCAAAATGTCATGTTTTAGCATCTTCTGTGGCCTGTGAATCACTGCTCTCTATAACCATGGGACCACTCCCACCCATCCTTTTCCCTATCTTTTTTGGATAGTTGTTTTCTTAAAAAACCTGGAAGCAAGCCAGGTACGGTGGCTCACGCCTGTAATCCCAGTACTTTGGGAGGCTGAGGCGGGTGGATCACGAGGTCAGCGTTCGAGACCAGCCTGACCAACATGGCAAAACCCTGTCTCTACTAAAAATACAAAAATTAGCCAGGCGTAGTGGTGCATGCCTGTAATCCCAGCTACTTGGGAGGCTGAGGTAGGAGAATCACTTGAACTTGGGAGGCGGAGGTTGTAGTGAGCTGAGGTTGCACCATTGCCCTCCAGCCTGGGCGACGGAGCAAGACTCCGTCTCCAAAAAAAAACCCTGGAAGCCAATGTTCAGGGTTATATGTTTAGGAAACATAAAGTACCTGCTGAAGTTGAGGTTCAGGCATTGTTTACTACATAGAAATGATTAAATCAAGGTCTTTTTCCTAGAGGAGCTCAAAGTCTAGTCGTAAAAAGTGAACATGTAGACAGATGATTGTAATACACTGTGGTACTTGCAAAATAGCGAGGATGCTTGCCATCTAAGAACTCAAGTATAATTATTCTCATTCGCTGCTTTTGTAAATCCTAAAATTCTGTCACATCCTCCTAGGGTTTCTGTTGTTTTTGCAGTAGCCAACCAGTTCTTCGTCGGTCAGAATTAACTCCAAAATAAAAGTTGTCTTCCTTATTTTCACCTTGGAAAAGAGAGATCGTCAGCAAGGAATGTTTTCTCAGGTTTATTTTCCTCTAGCCGATTTAGACTTCAAAGATGTTAGGGTGGTTGACACCCTCCATGTCTCTGCAATTTTGTCATTTGTTTTGGGGAAGTGGTGTTGGGTGAATATTCTGGTGATCTGTGTATCGTCTCCTTATTTTACGTTCCCTTGACCATCTTTGGAACTCCTCACAGGGCTTTGTTCATGGTCACTGCTCAGTTTTGTGCTCACTTAAATGCTTCCCTCCAGGCTGCTGCTTTGATGTTTTACAGATCTTTTAAATGAATCTTTTTGTCCCTTGCCTTCATTTAGCCTTGCTTACATATTCTGGTTCAGGTCTCATCTGATCCAGTCTGTGATGCTTCTAAGGGTGTATGTATCTTTTGTATTAAAATTTGTTTACTTTTTCCTCTTTTTTTATATAACTTTGCATATAAATATTTTTGTTTTGTTTCTTAGATTCTGATTCCTTAGATCCTTCAAAAAGCAGCCATCTAGATTCTTCTTGTTCTCATTAATCTGATTCTCCTTCAAGACAGATTTATAGATCTTTATAGGAACATTTTAGAAGAGAATAATACACATTATGCAAAACACATCTATTTATATTTTGAAATGTTCCCACTGTATTTTCTTTTTTATTATTATACTTTAAGTTCTAGGGTACATGTGCATAACGTGCAGGTTTGTTACATATGTATACTTGTGCCATGTTGGTGTGCTGCACCCATCAACTCGACAGCACCCATCAATTCATCATTTATATCAGGTATAACTCCCAATGCAATCCCTCCCCCAAACCCCCTCCCCAAGATAAGCCCCGGTGTGTGATGTTCCCCTTCCCGAGTCCAGTTGATCTCATTGTTCAGTTTCCAACTATGAGTGAGAACATGCAGTGTTTGGTTTTCTGTTCTTGTGATAGTTTGCTAAGAATGATGGTTTCCAGCTGCATCCATGTCCCTACAAAGGACGCAAACTCATCTTTTTTTATGGCTGCATAGTATTCCATGTTGTATATGTGCCACACTTTCTTAATCCAGTCTGTCACAGATGGACATTTGGGTTGATTCCAAGTCTTTGCTATTGTGAATAGTGCCGCAATAAACATACGTGTGCATGTGTCTTTATAGCAGCATGATTTATAATCCTTTGGGTATATACCCAGTAGTGGGATGGCTGGGTCATATGGTACATCTAGTTT